>NW_019416986.1:42769-53890 GCF_000390285.2 Anoplophora glabripennis | reverse complement strand
TTTTTTTTGGTTCTCTTATAAACTAAAGTATTTGAGAAAAAAAATTCAGCCTTGTAGAAATAAGTCAAAAAAGTTAATTTTTCAACACCTTGCGTGGGTGGTAGACCCTTGATGGCCCCCCTTCCGACGCGGTAGACTATCACTATACTGTATTTTTAGGTATAATTGATCACTCTAAAAAGTTTCAGCCTTGTAGGTATAAGGCATTTAAGTATTATTTATTTACATGTTTAAAAAATTGTTACTAACGTTTGCCCCCACATTGGCGCGGTAGACTGCCGTTCCGTTTACTTACGATATCAAAACAACAAAATGAGAAAAAATCAGCTTTGTAGGAATAATTACATCAATAATGTCGCTGCCTCCCGGGCTATAGTTGTAAAATAGATTAGTTGTAGATATTAAGTGGTGAGTGTGAAGTGCGCGAGTAGAAGGAAAAAACGAGGGATAGGAGGCGGAGAGAGATTGACGGAAAGGGGAAAAAGTCAAGAGATTGACGGAAGGGAGGTGAAATCAGGAGTCTGGAGGAATCAACTGCTGTGTTGCATTGAATAGCTTCTCCAGGAGATTGCTGACACTCGAGATCCTCCGGCCTAAGCCTAAGAGGTGGTCACTGCGGAGTTAACAGTATTTACCTCGTCGCCAGCCCGCCCGTGCTCTGGATACTGCCTGAACAGAACAGAACAGGATTTAAGGCTCTAAGGTCAGATATCTGTTGCTGTGTCAATACACGAATGTTCCCATTCCCGTTTGGAGACGCTGAACGCCACTGCAGGGTTCGTAGATTTACACGGCGTCCTGGGTAAGCGGCGACAAACGGCCGGTGCGGCNCCATAGCTCTCTACGATCACTAGTTTCTGAGATACAGCCGCTTACCTCGCTTATTTGCCCACCCTGTACATTGGCGAATTTACCATTAGGCTGAGTAGGCTGGATCATAGGGCGGCAGATTTTAGGGGCGGAAAATTTGGGGCCAAAATTTTTTTTGTGCAGAAATTAAAATGATTTATATTTATATGTATACCTAAATGTTATTAAGTCCACACAAACAATTCAGCATGTAATATGTTCCACTACTTAGATAAATTTTTCTATAATTTCGACCCAAAAATTATTTCTTGTGCCATATTAACTAAAATGGATTGTAAAAATAATATAGGAATTCACAATAACACTAATTACGGAAATAAGGCGGTGCAATTAGGCAAAATTTGACTGACGGCTAATGTGTAAATCCGCCACTGACTGTATATAATATTATGTGCCTGTGTTTAATTGCTTACAGTAATACATACCTGCTCCATCATTACTTGCGCGGGAAAGCCATACACAAAAAATGATTCTGTGAGTATACATAATATTGTCAGAAACAGTCTAACTTGATTCGATAACTTCCATTCACTGAAAAAGATTATTGATAACAAATATCATTGTGGTGAATGAAAATATATTTGCAAGTAATAATTCTAAGCCGTTAGGCTACATAGGGCGCATTGCTGCTATGTTCTACACTGATAGAACAGTTCATTATTGGCACTTCATATTTCTTTCAAATGGGACATGTGAAATATATGGTCAAGTGGTTAATTTTGTTTAAAAATTACCACTTGCTTATTGCAAAAATTAATAACTATGGAAATCAGATGGTATGGATCCGAAAAAAAAAATAGTTTTATTATGTAGTGATAATTTACGTGAATCATTATTAGTACTGATTTATTTTTACTACATAAATTAATATAAATTATAATATCTATTTTTATGTTTTAGTTTGTCAACATTTGTGGCAATAAAGGAAATCCATCGGTTGAAACCGATTCTTTTACTCCAGTCGAATTATAAAGTTTGAACGTGAAAAAATTATTAGTAGACATTTTCTTGCACTTTATGGCGGGGAAGGATATGTAGAATGATAATATCAAAAAAGTAACTCGAAAGAAGTGAATCTAAGTTGGCAAATTGAAAACCTGTTTCTTCACTTTTTTACTACCCACGAAAGTTTAGACGACCTATCGGAATGTTAGTCATTTTATGTAGTAGGCAATTAATTACCTACAATTTAAGGTATCTAAAGTCATATTTCACCAATTTGTTATTGCAAAAAGCGATGGACGTTGCGGAAATTTATGGAAAAGACGGTCGAAAGACCAAAATGTGTGCCAAAGGCCGATTCGAATGACTGTAAAATTTTTGCCGTCGTCTAAATTTTCATGGGTAGTAAAAAAAGTGAAAAACACATAAATTTGCCAATTATTTGCAATTTGCCAACTTAGCGTCACTTCTTTCAAGTTACTTTTTGATATTTCAGCCCTATTCTGTAACTCCTAATCGAATAGAAATGTATAAAATCGAATCGAGATCAACCCATCAAATCGAAATTGGGCAACATCGGTATTCTATAACTTGTTGGTCGAAATCGACGTCGATCGGTCAAACTCTGTCGAAGTGGTAGTTTTAGATATCGAGATCGGGTCACGCATGCGTTCTTGTGTTAGATGTGTCAGTTTGAGTTAAGCATAACCTCGTAACACAACAAATCTTTTTTCCTTTTCGTGTTTTAAATCACAGAATTATAAAATATCTGTACGTCTATACGTAGGTGTATAGGTATATTTTTTATTTAGTTATCTAATGGTTTATAATATTCTCTATCAAAGGGCTTAGTTTTACCATGAAGTAACATTTTGTGCAGCGCAATGAAATCTACCATGTAGTTCAGCTGCTCTGAAACTACAGTCCACCTACATAATCAATGACTACTAGCACTTTGTTTAGTATTGTAATATGGGTGGCAAGATAATGTAGACTTTTAAAAAATATTTTTTTGAAGTAAAACCGCTCATTTAATCAAAGTTCTATAAAAGGCCCAAAAACTTTCAAATGGTATCACCTACCATATAAAAAATAGTTGTGATTATTGCCCGAAAGAGGAAAAAGTGCTGAACGGATATTATCACCATACATCAATTTTATAGGAGTTGAGAGTTTTAAAAACACTCTATATAACATCAAAATTTGTAGGTTGAAAGCAACACTCCAAAAATAATCAAAATCGATTAATACATATTTGACTTATTTATAAAATTATAAGCGAAGCTATTTCAGATATAGGTAAATAAGCCTAAATCTGCCTACTTTGAATCCACGACTATATATGATCTTCCGTTGTACACGTTATTCTGGGGCACCCTGTATAATTAGCCTTGAAGAAGTCTTTGTTACAGATGATACCATAATTTTTGTAAAATAATTAATTTCTTCGACAGGAAAAAATATTTTTCACTTCTAACAAATTCAAATGTATATGTTTTTTTAATCCAGCATGTTCTCTTGCATCGAAGATTGTTTAACATCTTCGAATATATTATTTGTTCCCAGAAAATTATGTTGGCTAGGTTATATTCAACAGTCAACACCAGCATTTGTTTACTATAATAGTAATTTATTAACAATAAACTGTTTCCTCGGTGTATATTAGCTACCTTTGCTGAATATTAAAAATGCCTTCATAAGATAGGATTAAATAGGTATATGGCAAACAATTGACTATTAAGGACTTGACATTGACTTTAAAATCTAATAATAATTTCTTATTCTCCAATTTTCAAAGTTTGTTTTTTATATACAAACAACTATGTTTATTAAAAAAAAATCAAGTTTTTTTATATTTTAGCGGTTTTCTTTTTAGATTTACTGCATGATACCAATCTTTACTGTAAAATTTTGTACTGAAGTGCTAATGTAATCCTTCTGCTAGATAATTAGAGAATTATAATTATTACATACTGTTTTGAGAAATTTTAATAATTCTGATAACTAAAGCTAAAGGTCCCGTGACGTGTTTTTTATTCAACTCTTTTTAAAAATTAAATTCAGTCTCGTGTTCTGTTTCATACCAAAAATACTTACGTTACTGTTGTAGTGTACATATTTATACACAATATGGTAATGCTAGTCATCATCAACAAAGCAATTGGCGCACTGAATACTGTATTTAAATCGTCGACGTACCTGGAAAGAAACTGAATTATTTTTTTGTCATTAATAAATAGAAGACAGAAAATAATGAACANACAATCTAGTAGGTAGGTACAATTAAATTTACCGAACATGGGATTTCCTATTAAAACACATCTGCAAGTCAACTGTGCGTAAATTCCACTTTTTATACCTGCGCTAAATCTTGGTAAAAGGCACATTTCATATTGTAAAATCTAACCTCTCTAAATGTCACTTGGTTATTAAAGTCTATAATCGCAGAGCAATGCATTGTTGCCATTACGGTAAACCGGCATCGAATCGAGGTCTTTCTCTACGATTTGAGTTACAGAATACCAATCTTAGGAAACGATCGACGCGATAGACATTGAACTTTACGAATTGCGAACATTTCGACTCGATCTGAGCATTTCGATGCAAGTTACATAATAGGGCTGAATATCATTATACATACCCTTCTCCGTCATACAGAGCAATAAAATGTATACTAATAATTTTTTCAAGTTTTCAGGTTCTATGATCTAATTCGACTAGAGTATTTAACAATGACATTGTACATTATATTCAGTTTCAATCGATAATAAATATATTCGACTCAAGAGTATGTGCATTTTGCTGAAATTTATCTTTCTTCAACAGTAATCAATTTATTTGAAAAAAAATATATCATTTATTTCTTTAAAAAACTTTGTTCTGTCTTAAAATTGTTACTTTAAAAATTAGAATATACAGGGTGTCCCAGAATAACGTTTACAACGGAAGACCACAGATTCGTGGACTCAAAATAGGCAGATTTAGGCTAATTCACCTATATCCAAAATAGCTTCGTTTCGCCGCTAGATGGTCGCAGAGTTCATAAAAATTTTTTGAATTTTGTAAATATCTCCAATACGTATTATCCGATTTTAATTACTTTTGGGATGAGGACTTTGCTTTCAATCTACATATTTTGATGTTATAAAGAGTGCTTTTTAAAACTTAAAACTACAGCTACAAAATTTTTTGGGCAACAGTGACGACTATTTTTTATTTGAAATGTAATCAAATAGGTGATAGTTGATCAAACTGAAACTACAGTCCACCTACATAATCAATGACTACTAGCACTTTGTTTAGTATTGTAATAAGGGTGGCAAGATAATGTAGACTTTTAAAAAATATTTTTTTGAAGCAAAACCGCTTATTTAATCAAAATTCTATAAAAGGCCCAAAAACTTTCAGATGGTATCACCTATCAAATAAAAAATAGTTGTCATTATTGCCCGAAAGAGGCAAAAGTGCTGAACGGATATTATCACCATACATCAATTTTATAGGAGTTGAGAGTTTTAAAAACACTCTGTATAACATCAAAATTTGTAGGTTGAAAGCAACACCTCAAAAATAATCAAAATCGATTAATACATATTTGACTTATTTATAAAATTGAAAAAATTTTCACGAATTTTGAAGCCATCTAGTGGCCAAGCGAAGCTATTTCGGATATAGGTGAATAAGCCTAAATCTGCCTACTTTGAGTCCACGACTATATGGTCTTCCGTTGTACACGTTATTCTGGGGCACCCTGTATAATTAGCCTTGAAGAAGTCTTTGTTACAGATGATACCATAATTTTTGTAAAATAATTAATTTCTTCGACAGGAAAAAATATTTTTCACTTCTAACAAATACAAATGTATATGTTTTTTTAATCCAGCATGTTCTCTTGCATCGAAGATTGTTTAACATCTTCGAATATATTATTTGTTCCCAGAAAATTATGTTGGCTAGGTTATATTCAACACCAGCATTTGTTTACTATAATAGTAATTTATTAACAATAAACTGTTTCCTCGGTGTATATTAGCTACATTTGCTGAATATTAAAAATGCCTTCATAAGATAGGATTAAATAGGTATATGGNTTGAGAATCATAAAAACTACTTTAAAAACTTCGTGGTATTCGCAAAGAATAACGGCGTGTTTTCATCATACATAACATACGATGTAGTCGAATGTTCGGGAAACATTCTGGCATGTCCTGGAAATAGTTCTGGTTTTTTAGGACAATTTCGTAATTTTTCATATAAATGATTATTTTTTTCTAAAAATACCTACTGTGCTTGTCATGCGTTTTTTATTATTTGTTTTTTACGAATTATTATACTGTTTAAATGGATGGTCTCAGTTAACAGAACGATGCGTTTCCTCGTCCACGACATCTTGACAACTGCAACACTATCATGAATGCCACGCTACCGCGCGTTGAAAGTGCACGTAGGACAGTCTGATCGCATTTACCGTTAGCACCGCGTCGGCCACTTCAACCGCGTTGAACCGTTTGTCGGCCCAGGACGCCGTGTTAAGGTGGGATTTCCTAGCGTCGTCCAGCGTTCGCGGTCCGCCGTGACGGCGGGCAGTAACCGCTGGCCGCATCGGTTTTTAGATTTGTCAAAAGCGTCTGGCGTCCGCGTTTTTTTGCAGTCGTGGGTACACCCAGTACTGCTCTGTGTTCAGGTAGTTAGTTAACTTCAATTTAAGTGAAAGTTGTCATGATGAATAGGAATATTTTAAGAGCATTAATGTTATTAGAAGAAGGGATAATCTAAAGTCTTTATTTTCGTGGTCATATATGCAAGGAAACTCACGTACTTGATCAGTCCACACTTCGTCATCTGCATGTGAAAATTTTTGAGACATTTTACACTTGTCTAAATTTATCACAAGCTTATTTTTCAACAGATATGTTAATAATAAGTGACGGCTGGGTCTACGTTCGCGTCTGGACATGTTTTTGAGCAGTCGAGACGCAGCCGCTGACGGCCCGACGCTGAGACGACACGTCGACACGCCTCAGAGAAAACGGTCGCATTAAAAACGCATTGTACGTGTCATCAACTGCCCGCCGTCGCGGCGGACCGCGAACGCTGGACGACGCTAGGAAATCCCACCTTTAGGAGTCGTTTATAAGCCATCAGGCTATTGATGTCAAGTGTCATTGTTGTCGACTAATAAATATTATAGTCTTTTACGTATCAGGTTTTTCTGTACCCACACCGATTTCTTAATTGTAAACCTGAACCCATAGGTTTAGGGGAATACAAGCTGCTTCATCGCAAAAATTTTTTAAAGAAAATAGATTTTTTTCTGGAAAATATTAAGCGCATAATTAATTCGTAATGTACAGGCTGGTCCATTTTCGGTGGGATTTCAGGGTATTTCAGAAACTACTAAAGATATGATAAATCTGACATCACGTTCTCGAGCTCGATTTTCATGGCAAACTCAATTGTCAATTCAGAAATTTGCTATCTTTATTTGTTTCTGAGTTACAGGGCGTTTCTCGTTATTGTGGTACTTTTGAATATGTCTGTATCTCAGCTGTTAAATAAGGTAGAGTTAAAGAGAAAACTGCTCAAGACTAATTCTTTGGCGTAAAATTGAATGCCGGTATTAGATTTTTAGTAGATCTTAAGAGTTATGACCCAAAGTTGTATTTTTTTAAATGGAAATCGTAGCTGGTCATGACCTAAAAAAATGGAGATTTTTCTTTGCTTTTCAGCAATATATCACATGCTATAGTTATTTTTACAAACACAGAACATACGGGGTGTTTTATATATAAATTCGATTCCTTTTTACCTTTTTAATATTGCTGGCTATGAAAATACATACAAAACTATAATAATTCTTACTTACAAAACTCATATCTGTTGTAAAAATATGAAGTTTATTTAAAATATATATTACAGATAAGAAAAGATAGAGTTTTAAAATTTTTATTCCACATCAACTGAAGTTAAAATATTAAGGTATTAAACAATAGTAAGTACCTACATCATCATCTAAATGTTCAATTGCCGTCCCTCAACTGTCACACAGTTCGTGCATTTTCTGGCAACGCTTCGGGTAGCATTCATTAAATGTATATTAGAAATATTATTAAAAGAATTTTCAACATTTCGTCGAAGTTCCTCGATAGAGTAAAAAGTAATTTTAAATATAATGTCTTTTAGAAAACCCCAAAGGAAAAAGTCCAACCTACATNCTCAACAACGCCGGGAAATTGATTTTGAAATTCTATGAAACATTCCTCAATAGAATACTTCCATATTCCATCAATCTTGCGTCCATTTCTAAAGTAGGACTCTATGATAAACACTTTTTGTTCTTGAGAAAACACCATTTTAAACGCTATTTAAAACGAAAATGTTCAAATTGATAGCGGCGATATAGTGCTTTGACAGATGACGTTTAAGTTCATTTGCTATACGCTACGGCCCTACGTCCAAATTTTCAGAACCAACTTGACCACGTTTTTATTTGAACGCTCGTTATATATTATTACCTTTTTAAGCAATAATTAATAGCTATTAATGGGTATTAAGGAAAATATGTTGTCATTAAACTGCTGTAGTTGAAGTTGCCATTGTTGTTCTTAACAGTTTTAATAAAAATATCAAATGTTTCATAACGTTTATAATAATGTAGANATTCTTTGGCGTAAAATTGAATGCCGGTATTAGATTTTTAGTAGGTCTTAAGATTCCAGAGTTATGACCCAAAGTTGTATTTTTTTAAATGGAAATCGTAGCTGGTCATGACCTAAAAAAATGGAGATTTTTATTTGCTTTTCAGCAATATATCACATGCTATAGTTATGTTTACAAACACAGAAGATACGGGGTGTTTTATATATAAATTCGATCCCTTTTTACCTTTTTAATATGGCTGGCTATGAAAATACATACAGAACAATAATAATTCTTACTTACAAAACTGATATCTGTTGTAAAAATATGAAGTTTATTTAAAATATATATTACAGATAAGAAAAGATAGTTTTAAAATTTTTATTCCACTTCAACTGAAGTTAAAATATTAAGGTATTAAACAATAGTAAGTACCTACATCATCATCTAAATGTTCAATTGCCGTCCCTCAACTGTCACACATTTCGCGCATTTTCTGGCAACGCTTCGGGTAGCATTCATTAAATGTATATTAGAAATATTATTANTGAAAATATTTCTCTCCCAAAAGTCCCGCACAAATCGCACTCACGTAATATGATTTGATGTACAAACAATTCAACGACAGGTGTGTTCTTATTCCTTATTTTTTCAGAAAAGACGAACCATATGAACCGTCGAGCCTTTGATTGGAATTACTGAAATTTTACTGATAGCTGAACAAAATATCGATCTTAAATAATTTTAACCCTAATCCAGGAAAATAAAAAAAAATCAACGAATTTTTTTACTTTGATATTTTTTTATAGAAAACTGCCAATATCTCAATGAAGATGCGGTTTTTTCGAAAAAAGTTTCAAAGAAGAGTAGTTCAAAATTAAATTTCTTACAAAATTGCTCATCTGAAAAATTTCGAATTTCCCAATAGTTTTCCCGTATATTTTTTAAATGTAGTACAGGTTATGTGAAAATTTATGTTTTGGAGCCAAAATAATGGTCAATTCGTTTTTAAATAAAAAAATGAATGAATCAATTGTAGAAAATTCTTAGAAAATCTTATATAATTTTCCGAGGTTTGAATATTTATGAACAAACGTATCATTTTATAGGTTTTCGAGGGTGTACATTACGAATTAATTATGCACTTTTTAAATTTTCCAGAAAAATCTGTTTTCTTTATTTTTTGTATTTTGAATATTAAAAAATAATAATTTGTAATGTAATGAAATTGGAAATTTAAATCTAATGACAATAGGAAAACAATTTTCTGGAGCTGCAATAGCATAATAAAAAAAACTATATGAATATATTTTTTTATTTATTTATAATTAAAAAACAGCTTTTTTATGTATTTATTATGGATTTCCATATCTGGGTTTTTTATGTAAAGCTTGTAATGCGCCCGTCGCAATACCCCATGCATAATTGTTAAGTATTTGTAAAATATAGTCCGGGAGGCAGCGACAGAAATTTTGCACCAATTCCTACAAAGCTGATTTTTTCTCATTTTGTTGTTTTGATATCGTAAGTAAACGGAACNCGAGAAAGTGGTGTCAGATTTATCATATCTTTCTTTCTCCAAAGTAAAAAAATTCGCTTATTCCGTCTTTTTATGTCTTTTTTTCCTGGACTATTAATGACTTATTTGAAGCAGTTTTGTGGGATGCCGAACCAAGAAATTAAAAATGCTCAGCATGAATAAAATATACAAAATTGTAAATGAGGTAATAACTAATACACGTCACTTAATGATGAATTAAATCTTAATACATTTAATTTTTTTATAATTATAATTACGTAGTGTGCTGACTAATAGCAACAATTGTTAGCATTGTCGGTGAATACACATGAGGTGAAACTCAGAAAATGAACGTTGAGGTGTCGGGTATTCAGACTGGACACTGTTGGCTAAGAAAAGACCTCTACAATATTAGAAAGTGCGAAACACCTCTTTGTAGAGGTTGTGAGCAGGAAGATGACACAGTTTTCCATATACTCTGCGAGTACACTGGTGTCTCGTCAACAAGAGAGTCCGTGCTACATCAGAGAGGGATCTCTCACCTTTTTCTCCTTGATAGGCTGGTTAACGGCTTAGGAGAGCGGATCTCTCGTTGAGGGATGCACAAGGGATCCAATGGATGGAGCTTATAACTCAGTATACTGAGTTACCCTCCAAATTATTCCAGAATTCAGAATAATTGGAATTTATAAAAGATGCGCCACCTTTAAGTTACCAATAACAGCACAAGATCTACTGTTTTTTGGCCACAGGAAAGGAAACAAAAATGTTTACACAGTGCAAATCTGCACTACTCTTGTAGGCTATTGAATATAGGATTTTAAGAGGAACTATGACGTTCAAGATATTTTATTACATGAATCGTTCAAATGGTCAATTTAGATGAAAAAACCCCGGAGTGCTATTAAATTAGGGGGTGGAAATTGAAGATAGGTGTGAAAGGTTTCAGTTTTTTAATTGTAGCTCGAAAACGAAGCAAAATTTCGCTATGCTTCATAGGAAACATTTTTTAGAGAATTAAAGGACCCCACACTTTTCTTATGGGAAGTGGCTTTCGGCCAATTTCTTTGAAACTTCTCAGGTTGATAGTTCTTAACATGTAGATCAAAAGTCTCAATGGGCACAAAGCCCTAAATCCCCCCCGGACGCCG
>NW_019416986.1:27626-41763 GCF_000390285.2 Anoplophora glabripennis | reverse complement strand
ATTTTTTTACTTTTTTAATAAAATAATTTAGTAAAAACTTGAGAATTTAAGTACAATAAAATTTATTAATAATGTATATACAGTGTGTCCACGGACGGAGTTGACAAGAGTAGAAACTCTTTTGTTTTTGACTTTACCAAAAATGTCACTATTTATAAAAAGTTCTGCCCTTCAAAAAAAAATGAGACTGCCATACAAACATCTTAGATTAGATATACAGGGTGCTCATAAATTAAAAAAACACGAAAATATTCAACCATTATTTATTATTTTACACAACATTTTTATAAAGCAAATCTGTTTATAACCTCAAATAATGTCTTAATTCAAATTTTAAAATAAATATTTCAGTTCTGAGTTTTACTCTATATGTATAGCTACTTTCCACCTCGAAAATTGAAATTTTGATTTTAAAATTTGTATTAGGCCATTATTGGAGGTTATAAACAGATTTGTTTTATAAAAATGTGTAAAATAATAAATAATGGTATTGCTCTGTTGAGTATTTTCGTGTTTTTAAATTTATGACTCCATCCGTGGACACACTGTATATACATTATTAATAAACTTTATTGTACTTAAATTCTAAAGTTTTTAATAAATTATTTTATTAAAAATAATAAAAAAATCAAAAAATCTTATTTTTTGTTTTCTTTAAAATTGTTTATTAACGATTTTTTGCATAAAATTTTCGTTTACATTTTTTTCGATGAGAAATTCAATTCTCTACAAAATTTTTTCGATAAACTAGGTATACCGAAATTTTGCTACGTTTTCGTGCTGTATTTAAAAAACTGCACCCCTATCTTCAATTTCAAACCTCTAATTTAATAGCACCCCGCGGTTTTTTCATTTTTAATGACCGTTCGAACAAGTCATGTGATAAAAATCCTTGAACGCCTTATTTCCTTCCTTTTTGGCAAAAATCGAAGAATTTGAGCGGCCATATATCAGTCAATTTTCATCCAAAAATACTTTACAACCTCTTGTTTTGAAGGAAATTTTATCTACTTTTTTCCTATGAAGCCATACCTATCTTTAATAAAAAAAACTAAAGGCAAAAAAGTAAAAATAATCAGAAAATCGATTTTTTTTTCAGATTGTTTATTAACGATTTTTTTGCATAAAATTTTCCTTTTAAATTTTTTAAATAAGCTATTTCGATGGAAAATTCAATTCTCTAAATAATTTTTCTTATGAATTATAGCGAAATTTTGCTTCGTTTTCGAGCTACAATTAAAAAACTGAAAGGGTGCATTTTCAACAATATCTCCAATTTCCACCCTCCAATTAAATAGCACTCCGCGGTTTTTTCTAAAATGACCATTTGAACGATTCATGCAATAAAATTGCTTGAACGTCATAGTTCCTTTTAACCCTGTGTTTTTGGATATAATCAACAGCCTATAGTTAAGATAAGTTAATTAATAGCAATCGGCTACTGAAAAGATAGACTCATGGTCAAGTATTCAAGATAATTATACAAAGGACCATGACAGTAAAGTAAATGTGGGCAAAATGAAAACTAATATACCTGGCTTGGACACTGACACTAACCAGGCAAGGAAGGC
Source organism: Anoplophora glabripennis (assembly GCF_000390285.2). Lineage (NCBI taxonomy): Eukaryota > Metazoa > Arthropoda > Insecta > Coleoptera > Cerambycidae > Anoplophora > Anoplophora glabripennis. The sequence goes on along the minus strand of NW_019416986.1, from coordinate 40,192 downwards.
TAACTTATTTACGTATGAACACTGGGTGGTTATACTTTACATAGTTATTTTGTAATTCACTCTCTTTGCACAGGCCCTTATAAAAGCTAATTTTTACACTGGAAATTATTTGAAACATTGCCATTTTGGACACGATCGTCGATAAAAAATTTCATGCAACCTATTGCAAACAGTGATTAAAGTTAAGCTAGTTAATTTAAAATGAAACAGACTCACCTCATAAGTAACTGTTGATGTTTGATTATCTTCTTCATGTTCCGAACATACACTTCAACATCCCGGTTATTTTCAATATCTTTAAGATTGTGATCCCTAATTTTCAAATTTACTAGTCTAAATTGAATAGTAGCCGAAACTATGAGAGAACATACAAATATATTGAAATAAACAAAGACAAACGAGCTAACTATAATTATGTAAATTTCGACGATATAAAATAATGGAAACGGTATATAATGAGGTATAATGCAGTTAAACACAGAAGAGTGTATCGAAAGTAAGGGGAGTACTGTATATATACATGCGCCGACAATTACGGAACTTTCATACCATTTTTCTATTGCTTTCATATATTGAATTAAATACGTTATTTCGTCATCAACAATATCCACTTCCCAAAATTGTTCCTTGGATTCCAGAATTTGTTTGGCCGTTTTGGCACCAAAAGCAAGCGAAAAATATTTAACAAATATCTGTAAAAGAATATACAAAGTTATAAATATTATAATATTTATAAATATTTAGAAAATGAACTTACCATAATAATTAAACTTATTGGTTCTATATTTTCTAGATTTCTATCGAGATAACACTTGAATATAGATAGAGACATAATCCATGCTGCTAACAAGTTGTTGAAAGTAACAAACCATTTTCTTATAGGGCGGTTAGGATCTACACCGAGAAGGAGAAAAGCTTTCAAACAGAAATTATTCTCCATTTTGCAGCGCCGCCACCGGCTGTTATCACAATGAAGCAACTGACGTTCACCAAATGGTCTGGACGTTACAACGATTGCGTATTTAAAGGCGACGGCCATTTAAAATCAACGCCCATCTATTCAAAGATTTATATAAACTGTAACTGCAACATTAAATATTGATCCAAGTGGAATAATTGAAATACTGAAGTATATATGTATATTACACTAAATACTTTTTTTATTATTTTAACTATTTATACTATACTTAATATCGAAGCAATAACACATTTTATAATTATTGTCATATTTCACCACTTTACTTACACGTTGACATTAAAGGGTCTAGCAGGATAAGGTCAGCGGCCCCAGTGGACTTGTGTAGTAACATCGGCGATATATAAATCTACCATTGACACAAATTNGGCCCTAATCGGCGATATATAAATCTACCATTGACACAAATTCAGCCTCGCATCTCGCTGCGTTCTGGAGATAATTGATCAAATACTAGTAGAGTGGGTATTTTTCAAAATAGTTTTTTTCGAAAGCTATTGCAGTTGCCCTAATGAAACAAAAACTGTTCGTTAGACATTATATATTTTTATACAATTTTTCTCTCTCTCTATTAAAAAAATAAAAATATTTTTTTTCAAGATTTTATTCTTAGTTCACGCAGATATACAACCACAGAAAAAAATATATAATGTAGCTTACTATGTCTAGTATTACTACCAAAAAGTGAATAAATATAAAATGGGTGCAACACTATCAAAAAAAATTAAAACTTCTTATGATCATCTAATGACTTCCCCTTTGTGACACCAATATTCTCTGTTTGTTACTCAAAAATATATTAGATAGTAGTTAAAAATGTAAGGAAGACTTTCATTTTGACATAAACAGATGAAAATGGTTTGTGGAACTACAATGTTTTAAGAGATGAAACCTGTCGCTTTCCTGCTAGTCGCGTGTGTGCATTGGGTTTTGTTTACGTATCATTTTTATGCACGCACCACTATAGTAGCTCTACTTCAATTATCGTTTGCGGCTTGTTTCGGATTATTAAATTTTTTTATAGTTAAACTGTTTTATTTGGACTCGCCTCAGGGTTTCGGTTGGATTTACTTATTTTATTTTTATTTATATTGTTTTGTTTTATTTTTGTTTTGTTTTGCTCTAGTTTATTTGTTTTATTTTGTTTGTTTTTATTTTATTTTGTGTTTTTGGATCGTTGTTGTTGCACTGGAACGGCCTCTGCTTCTTTCTTCGTCGGAGAAACTCCTCTGGCTACTGTGGTTTGTGGTTTGTGTGGTTGTGTGGTGAGTGGTTGATTTAGGGTTTTGTTAAAATAAAACGCAGATGTTTGTTGCTTGTAACGTGTGAGCTGGTTGTTTACAACGTGGAATTTTTCGTTGTAATATTGAATCATAGACGGTGATTTGACTTTGCATAATTGCAAAAGCTTTTGTAAAGCTTGATCTAGCGCGAAGTTGCTCGACTGTTGATAATGTTCGGAGCGCGGCCGGCTAGGTTGCAAACCACCAGCTCACACGTTACAAATAACAAAAATTATGCGTTTTATTTTAACAAAACCCAAAATCAACCACTACATATTAGCCGTCCAGAGGAGTTTCGCCAACGAAGAAAGAAGCAGAGGTTGTTCCACTGCAACAACAACGATAAAAAAATTGTTTTCTGAAACAAATAAAGTAACACAAAATAAAATAAAAACAAACAAAATAAAATAAAACAAAATAAGATAAAAACAAACAAAACAAAATAAAATAAAACAAAATAAAACAAAAATAAAACAAAACAAGATAAATAAAAATAAAGTAAAATAGGTAAATCAAACAATCCGCACACGATAATTGAAGTCAAGCTACTATAGTGGTGCGGGCATAAAAATGATACTTAAACAAAACACAATCACACACGCGACTAGCTGGAAAGCGACAGGTTTCGTCTTGTTCTCTAAAAACGTTCCACAAACGATTTTCATCTGTTTATGTCAAAATGAAAGTCTTTCTTACATTTTTAACTACTACCTAATATATGTTTGAGTAACAAACAGATGATAAAAGTGTCACAAATGGGATCATTAGTACCTAAGATGGTCATAAAAAGTTTTGATTTTTATTGATAGTGTTGCACACATTTTATATTTATTCACTTTTTCTTAGTAATACTAGACATAGTAAGCTACATTATATATTTTTTCTATGATTGTACCTCTGCGTGAACTAAGAACAAAATCTTGAAAAAAATATTTCTATTTTTTAATAGTAAATAAGACAGAAAAATTCTATAAAAAAGTATGTAATGTAGACTAATGTTTTCATTAGGGCAGCTGCAATGGTTTTCTAAAAAAAAATTTGAAAAATGCCCGCTCTAGCATCTATTTGATCAATTATCTCCAGAACGCAGCGAAATGTGAGGCTGAATTTGTGTCAATGGTAGATTTATATCTCGTTGATGTTACCACACAAGTCATTTTCAAAATATCTTTCCCGCCGGGCCGCTGACCTTATCTTATCCTGCTAGACCCTTTTGGTAAAATTACATCAATAACATCAAGATTATATTAAACCACAACATTCCTGCTTCAGTACATAATATTTGTTTCACTCTTTGTTTGTATGCTGAAGTTTGTTTCTCTATATATTGTAATTTCTGTTTTCCTGATGATGAAGCAAGTAAACAAGTAAAATATGTCTTCCATCTAGTGGCCACTGCTACTAACTTTGGCTTCTTTGTAGGTCTGACGCAGTTAGTACCAGAAGCCACTAGTAGTAGCAGTAGCACTTATGTTAGTTACAGCTTTTACTTGTACTTACTTCTTCCATGAATTTAAGGAATCAAATCAATTGAGAAGTTTGTTTTATCTATGACATACTGATGAGGACTAACAACTCCTAAACCGGTATATATCTGGTTTGTTCGGCCGACGCATGAGTCTAGCTGTCCTTAATGATATTACTGGTGAAATCCACTGCTAGGCGGAGCTATAGCTAGTAGAGAGGTTTCCTGTAATATCATCACTTAAAAAGATGGAATAATAGGAGAAACTAATAGAAATAGGAAAGAAATATAAATGTTTATTATATTAAATTAAAAAGGACCCTAATTTACTCCGTCATGTATGTTTTATTGTGTATCTCCACAGCGATTTCAAAAATTTATTTGTTATAATTTACCCTAAACTGATCCTTGCGACGTAGGATATTATTTATTATACTTTTCAGTAAAAAAAAGTCTATTAGAATTAAGGAGATATATCGGGGTCCGAGGGAAGTGAGGATCGCAGGGGGGTCATATGCTTTTCTTATGGGACTAAAACCCGCTACCAACTTGAAAAAATTAAATTCTATTGAAATTCTTTGCGATAAACATTATCTATATAGCAAAGAAATCTACTCAATATGCACATAACATACATATTGAAAATTAACAACATAAAAATATCATATTTAAGTAGTTTTAAATTATATTTAATGAACGCATAAATACTATGTAGATGTGGCAACAGCGCTAATAATACACACTGCGAACATACAGACCTTGGACATCGGAGATATTACGCGTCAAATCAATTCGGGTAAAGATGAGTACGCGTTCAAAAATGTATTGTGTGTAATAAACCATGTAAAATATAATTATTATATATAGCAAATATATCGTATTATGCTCGCGAAGATTTGTATCCTTTATTTAAAATCCGTAAATCATGTGAACTGGTAAAACAACGAGAAAATAATTATGTTAATTTAGTTCTAAAGAAATGAAATGACACTCGCGCCCATCTCTCGTCCAAGTCAAAGAAAATGTTGGATGCAATTTTGAAGGTTCTGTGATAGAAATTACATTATTACTCACTGTTCGTGTTTTTAATCTCTATTTTAGTAATGTTACAAAAGTTTTGCAACTATAACTAATTTTTTAGATATAAAGTTTGCTGAGAAATATTTATGTTCCTTTGTTATTCCGTACAAATGCTTTTATCTCAAGTATTACTAATTATATTAATCAAGTAAAGAAAACTTTATGTAACCCTAAATATTGCTGGGTAATGATTACGATGTTTTTATAAACCATTAAATATATTAAAAGGATTTATCAACTGTATTTTTTATTCCAATAAATATATCACAGCTTCCTAGTCTTTTTTAATTAATCTAGTTTTTTAAAAACATTACAAAAAATCATCTGTTGTGGATAATTTATTGTTGATAACAATGTACATGGGATTTAGGAAAAATGTATATGTTTGAAATCAATTTCGTTTTTATCAAGTCTTTCAAATGTATTCCCTCCTTGCTGTCAGCTGATTGCGACGTTGCCACATTAATCCTCAAGTCAGACAGAAATGCAATTATTGGTTTCTGTTTCTAATTAATACAGCTGTACTATGTTCAAAACTTACATTAGTTTTACATCAAAAATAAGATAATACTGTGTACTATCTATGGAAAAGTTTTGTTTCACAATTTCTACATTTTTTTCTCAGTTATGGGCAAAAAAGAGCCGCACCGTCCATCTTCGCCGTATAAACCTATGTTAAAATGAACAACTTTCAACAACAATATCTCAAAATCTAGATTAAAAAAAAAATTTCAAAAAAATATGACGCACAGAGGGAGCACTGGGTAATACACTATATAAATTTCAAGTACACCTGTGAATTTTAGTAAACCCGATATACCTCCTTAAGAACGTGTTATTTCTTTGTAAATAGTACAATAACAATTTTTAAACAGTTTCGTTCTTTTTAACGTTTATTCGAATATATTTTCCAGGGGTAATAACGATGAAATAAAACTCGGAATAATTAGTGCTCATTTAATTAAATAATGTGATATGACGGTACATTTATAGAGTTAAGTGTTTTATAGAACATTTAATTAGATAGTGGTTATACAAATATTTTCTGGTTTACTATATTATTGTGTGGATAACAGAGTATAACATTTTTTTAATAACTAAGTATTTGTAATTCACAACTATTTTTTTATGAATCAACGAATATCCATGTAGTTTCATATGATATTCTGCAGCGGTGTCACAATTAATTTATTTAATCATAATTTCGTTAATTAGCTTCTATTTTCATTTTTTGGTATTGAAATACTGCAGAAAATATATTTCCAAATAAACAAAATTCGTAATGATATTTTAAACAGCTTGTAATATAATTTTTTTAATATTTGATGATGATGATAAACTGATTTGATATATAAGGTGGGTTATTAGTAAGTACAGGGTTTTTTTGTTTTTGTAAAGAAAAACTTTAAAATACTTTAAATACAAATGTACGAATTCCCCTTTATTTCTTTTAACATCATGCTGGCATAAAATATATGTTTAAAGAAAAAAAATATATATTGAAAAAATTAAAATTCGTCCTTATTGAAATAACAAACAACGATTTTTATAACTAATCTTTACAAAAACATAAAGAGAATACCTAAAACGAAATAACATTAAAATACCTACAATTTTTAAAAGTAATTGCGATGATACAGTTGAAAATATGCTTTAATTTACTATTTATTGCTTTAAAAACAAATTCAGAATTATCAAACATTTCGTGTTGTATTTTTTCTTTCAATACTTATAAATTTTGTGGTCTTTAATAACATATTTTGTTGAAGTGTCCTCACAAAAATATTTCTGGCCTCCTAAGGTTTCTAAAAATAGTGTTCGATTATATAGTTCAATTATGTTTTATTTTTCTTCATCAGAATAACACATTTTAATTTTTTTAAATTTATTAAATTAAAATAGGTTATTCTGATAATGATAATTCCCTTGTATTTTTAAAGGAAGGTTAGTTTCTGTCGTTTTTGTCTGATTAGGTGCGAGAGAGATAGAGTTATAGTGTGCGATAGAGATAGAGTGTCTTTGTCCTCATACACGGCTTTTCTCTCTCTGTCTCGCTCTCTCGCTATCTCTCTGCTGTCTTCAGGAGTCTCTGGGGCTTCCCCAGCATCTTCAGGACACCTAGGGAGGAAGCGTGGGGTAGAGTGCGTGGCCTTTTTAGCCTTCGTTTTCCAGCTATGACGTCACAACGTATGAGAAAAAAAACTGGTTTTGCTCGTAACTCGGAAATAGCTGGAAATATAAACAAATCTCCCCTTGGTTCTGAGTAGAGGACTCGGTGGGTGGCGCGGAGCGGGGTGTCACAATATATGAAAGAAAAAAAAACAGTTTTTGCTCGTACCTCGGAAATTATACGAAATATCAAAAAATCTTCCATGGTTCTGATTGGTGATCGAGTGAAAAACGTCAGCAGTCCTCATGTCAAAAAAAAATCGAAACCAACGGAGTGTGACATCATAGAATAAAAAAGTGTTTTTAACTCTGTTGAATCGAAAAAATAATTGAAAAAATCTCCCCACACCCTTGGTTTTGTATGATCCTGCGTTGAATGCAAAAGGTCCGAAGTCCGTATGTTGAAAATAAATTTCGGAAACAAAAGGTGTGTCAAGTGATACAGTAAAAAAGGTCTGAAAACTCGGAAACGGTGCGTTGAATCGAAAAAATAATTAAAAAAATCTCTCCACATCCTTGGTTTTGATTGTTCGTTCTGCGTTGAATGGAAAAGGTCCGAAGTCCGTATGTCGAAAAACAAAAAAGTTAGTCAAAACTTGCAACAGCAGTAGCGAACGCATTATCTTATCTCTGTTAGGGATCATTGATTGATGATTTGTTGTTTTTTCTTTTAATAAATTTCGTATTCAACTACTCCTTGAGGTTCCAACAATTTTACATTGTGTTAATTTTATTGAGCACCTTGTGTCACAAATATGAGCACTACCAATGGCATCCATGATATGCAACACTTGCGTCAATAATTATTTTACCTATTTAAATAAATCAACAATAAGAGAACAGTACCCATCTAAGGATACACAACCTGTATAATGCAATTTTTTAAACATAGGTGTTAATATCGTACCAAATTGGAAGTCGACGCAAAAATCTAAAAACATTAATTTCAAGTTTTTGAATTCTTCCATTCCAAAGTGATATAAAGCAAATAATTAATTATAGGTAAATTCATAGTTTCAATTCTAACTTGAACACAAATGTGATTGCCAAACAAAAGATAAGTTCTGTACCTCTTTAATTACATAACTGAATGTATTATATTTATTTGACAGATATTATTTACCTACTACCTATTACGAAGTAGAAGAGTTACCGCGCTAAATTTTATAGCTGGATGCCGGCTAACAAAAGTTTGCATCCTTCTCGGGTTGCCAATTTCTAGCATTTAACACGCAGTCTGTGGCGACAAGCTATACTGTCTGTGATGATACCAATAGATTGTGAAGTCGCTGATGGCTCAGTGTAGATGCTCCTTCCCTTCCAACCGCGGGTCCCGGGTTCGAATCTGGCCTAGGAAAATTCACTTTGTCCCCCCTTGCCCGCTAACCTTTTCTGTTTCAGAGACAGCCAGGATCAAGAAACGAAGACAACGACACACACACACACACATACACACCCCCCATACCCTCCTTACCCCTCCCCTCCCGCGCTAGCCTAAGGGCCACCTTAGCAAAGCGCATCCCAGGCTGCATAGCCGCACTACCCTACCCAACCATACCACACATAAACATGACACTACCCCCGGGGTTTACACAGACGAGCCGGCGAAGCAAGAAGAGCGCCAGAAGAAAGGGCCCTAGCCGGCGGGGCCCAGCCAGGACAAAAGGAGGTCCCACAAAGCGCCTACACCGGCCGCATTTGCGGTCGGGGTAGACGACGGATGGGGCCCACCTACGAAGGCTGTCCAGGCCTACACGAGATGAGGCAGGATAAAGAGGGATAATCCCCCTCGATCCCAAATCATTGAGGCCAATTTCTAGCCATAGAATAATGGCAATAGATTGTACTATGAAAATTAACGAGGTAATTTGAATAAAATGTTATCTAAAAATGCTTTGTTCCCGTTCGCGTGTTGAAGTTGACAAAATTGAAACTATTTTATATCTCGAAAACCCGATAAATAATAATTTGACGTTCGACGAGGAGTATTTCAACGTGGATCTTCATTATCGGGTACTATTTCATGTAGAATTATTTCAGAGGCTACTTCGATTTGAATTTTGAAAATTTGGGGTACCAGGTTTTCGGGCATGTCCTTTTCAACTAAACTAATGGCGTCCAGGTACCACTTCCTGTTATACCGGAAGTCGCCATCAACTAGCTTATTTTAAATGCATATCCTATATATTATTGCAATTCTACTTGTTATTTTAGGTGGACTTTTATGAAGTTTTCCTATTTCTAAAATTAACCGTTTTCGAGATATTTAATTAAAAAAAAATGGAGAGAGACAGTGACTAGCTTCAAACCATGTGTATTTTATAGTAAGAAAGATAAAACAACAATAATTGCGAGGATAGCTGTGGAATTTTTATTTTTATTGTATATTATATATTTTTGTTCCAATATTTTTTCTGTAATGCTAATGTTACTCACCTCATTGAAAATGCTACTTTTGTTGAACATTTTCTGCATTATTTAATTATTACCTACATCTTTCTTTGTTAATTTACCCTTCAGAATCCCCATAGAAAAAACTACGAAATGCAATGCAATTGTTTTTGTATTGCTTTAAAATAATTTTTTCCTAGATAGAAATACAAAACAGATAAGGGAGTGGAATGTTATGTGAATTACTCTGTACATCAAATTGTACCTGGTCATCAAGATCAGCGTTAATATTGTCCATGTCAAATTAGAAAAAATGTATAACGGGTTTCCGACATATGCCCGAAAATGGTTTTAATTTTTTCAAGTTCTGCTCACTTTATTTGGGAAAGGAAGCAATGTTATTTGAACTACTCTTGATTTCATTGTAAAATCTATTGGAGACGAACAACCTGCATATATATTTCATTTAGTAGTTCAAGGAAACTGTGTAAAATATTTCCAAACAGCCATTTTAAATTGTCAGTTGTAAAACATCTCGAACTGTCCTCCCCACCAGTTCCTTGTTCCCATAGTTTTAGTAGAAAATTCTGTATAGCAATACAAATATTAGGTTGTTGTGCACTAAACTGTGCTCTAAACCTGAATCAGTGAATTTATTTACATTTTGTAAGAAAGTATAAAAGCTATAAGCAGTTTTCACCATCTGTAAAGAAAATTATATGTTAACAAACGCAGTGTTATCATTACTTGGAGCTATTTTAAAATAGGGTGTCATCGAAGGTGGACGTAATAAGAACGACATAAGAAAACGTCCTGTATAACGACGTGATGTTTATACAGCCTTTTGCCGACATTCACCGCAGATTAACAAGGTACTACAAACACAAAGGTGATTTGCAACCGACAGCTGAAAGAAAAACCCCAATTTCAATAACATGATGGGTATTTGACTCTTTTGAAGTAGGTCAAAAGAATAATTAAGTATATTTGAAAAATTTCTACAACTGATTTTTTTTTACTCACCAGGTGAACAGTTCCGTAATTGATAACGTGGTAGTTTCCAGCCCTTATGCAAACACCTCTCTGGCTCCGGGTCATAATAACCAAAAAACCACTTCGCAGACACCGCAATTTCGGTAAGTACCATTTGCATTAGGAATATACAGGGTGTTTGGTAAGTCGATGCATTCCTTGCAGGAAGTTATAGTGCAAGCGATTTGTGATATATTTTCTCAATATACCATATTCCGAAAACGCTTAGTTTCTGATCTACAGAGTAATAAAGTTTTAATAAAAAAAATGCAAATTTATTAATATTGCGGAAACCGCTCAGAATATTTTAAAGACATTTTACAAGCTTTGACAATTAACATGTTTTACGATAAAAATATTGTTTTTAGTTTCAGTGCGCACAGGCACGTCTTTGGATACGTTAAAAAAAAATTATACGCCACTGATTTTTCTTAAAATAAAAATTATTTTTCAATTCCTTGTTCAATTTGGAGGAGAAAAGGTATCTCTACTGTTTTTCTTATGACGTACCGTTTTCGAGTAAAAAAAATAAAGTCGATTTTTTGCATGGCGGTTTCAATAATTTGAAAAATAGCAGAAATTATGCACTCAGCTTTTTTTTGTACCAATTTTATTACAAAAAATTATTATTTCTCGCAGTTAACAACATCAGTCTCAAAAACTTTTATCAGTTTTTAGATTCACTATTTACTATCTAAACAGAAATTAGCAAGTTGGCTGTGCACTCGTTTTTGTTATTGTTTGAAAAAATTAATAATAGCTGTCACTTTGAGTGTTTGAGTGTGAAGCAGTTAAGTGCATAATTTCTGTTATCTCTAGAGATATGCCTGTGCGCACGCCACTTGTGAAACTGAAAACAATATTTTTATCGTAAAACATGTATTGTTATTAACTGTCAAAGCCTATAATTATTCTGAGCGATTCCGCAATATCTATAAATTTACATTTTTTTATTAAAACTTTAACACGCTGTAGATCGGATACTAAGTAGTTTTCGGAATATGGTATAGGTATTAAAAAGATATATCACAAATCTCTTGTACTATAACCTCCTGCAAGGAATGCATCTACTTAACAAACACCCTGTATAGTGCTGTTGCTGGTGACTGAGAAATAATTACATTTTATGAGATTGTCCCCAATTATTCACAATATTCGTTTAATACAAACCTCGTCCATCAATATTTGCGCGGGTAGGTCATATTCCAAAAAGAATTCTGCGATTACAGATAAAATTATTTCCACGTTCTACCTTTGCCGGATATGGATCCTTGGCTGATATTTAACGAAATTAATAGCGCTTGTAACTCGACACCTTCATTTAAAATTTTCCCTATAGGGGCTAAAGTAATTATACACGTTAGATACGATAAATTTTGACTGGGAATTAAATTCCTTTCTTTTATTTTTCACCTCTATTGATTTATTTTAAAAAGAAATTACACTAAAAATGCACAGGATGCACTGGAAAACACTGTTTCAAATTTTGACTGGGAATTAAGTCGGGTGTCGAATGCAGTTAATTCTCAACAAATATCGTACGAAAACAGAGGATTACGACAAAATAAAACTCATACAATTGATATTCGTTTAATTTTATTGAATTGTTAAATATGATATATCATGAGTGATTATATAATATATGTGCATGTATATTACGGTGTTTTACATGTTTTCTTAGAATATATAATCCCAGCAGTGTTTAAGTTTTGTGAATATTGAGTAAAGAATTATATACAGGGTGATTAAAGAATAATTGTACATACGCTAACTGGACAATCCGACTGATACTCCCACCATTTGTGATAAAACACGTACAGAAGTTCTTGTCGCATTTTCCATTATTTGTTGGACATTTTCTTTTAATTCTTCTGTCCGCTTTTTAGGTCGGCCGCTTCCTTCTTTTCTTGTTACACTGCCCGTTTCACGAAAAACATTAACACAACGCTGAACTGCACTTTGAAAAATTTTGTACTCAACAACGCCGGGAAATTGATTTTGAAATTCTATGAAACATTCCTCAATAGAATACTTCCATATTCCATCAATCTTGCGTCCATTTCTAAAGTAGGACTCTATGATAAACACTTTTTGTTCTTGAGAAAACACCATTTTAAACGCTTTTTAAAACGAAAATATTCAAATTGATAGCGGCGATATAGCGCTTTGA
>NW_019416986.1:25063-26398 GCF_000390285.2 Anoplophora glabripennis | reverse complement strand
GCTCTTCGTCGCGAGAGACAAAAGAGAATTGTCGACTTAGCAGCGTGTGTTCTCGTTACGATAAATATCGCTTTTGCGGATCTTGCTGCATTTTGTGGGCAAAAATTTGTTTTGTTAGTGCTGGTGAATCCAGTGTCAACCGGTGTTGGTTGGATTTGTGCCCATAAACCCGACATAAGGTACCATTCACCACGAGGCCGCCCTACAACAAAGGTAAAACTTTAAATAATCTTCACTAATTTTCTGTATCTCTACCCCACCGGGAAACCTACTTAGACATGCTTGTCTCTTTTTTTTAGGCCTCGTAATCGTCCTCGTCCTTGTTTCAATTGCACACTTATATCCGCACTCCCACCCTCAACGTCACCTTCTTCGTCGCTATTAGTGTGCTGGGTGTTTTCCTACTTCACTCTCATATAACGGGTGATAAATTGACATTGGAAGTCCAAGGTATAGTAACCCCGGACCTTGGTTAAACAACGCAGGGTTACTCCTCGCTTTGACTGGAGAGTAGTATTCCTATCGAAGACTCGTCTTACATAACTCCCAGTTGCTGCCTGGCTTCTTGTCCTTTTGTGGATATTCCTGTATGGTTGGAGTAGTAAATTTTCCCCTGCATAATCGTTGGAAACTGTCACTGGTGTTGCAGAAACCGCTCAGATAAGCCTAATTTTAAGTTATGCATGTCACGTTATTTATAGTAGTTAATCCCTTTCTGATCTGGCTTGTTCTCATATTTCGGTGAACACTATTAAACTGCTTTATTATTCATTGGTTCGTTCTAAACTTGAATATGCTAATGTGGTATGGAATCCAGGCTATGAAGTTCATAAAAACAGTCTAGAAAAGATTCAGAGACAATTTCTTAAATACCTAAGTTTCAAATCTGATAATACCTATCCACCTCGCGAAATCCCTCAATCCGAAATATTAACCAGGTTTCAACTTAATGACTTAACTCAAAGAAGGCTCTATTTTTCTATTTTGTTTTTGTTTAAGATTGTAAATGGGATGATTGTTTGTAGGGAATTACTAGAGTATTTGAATTTTAATATTTTGGGATGCAGAATTGCAGAACTCGCTACATTTATTTATTTTATTTAAAAACACCAAGAACAAATATTCTTCAATTTTCTCCAATATATGTTATGTGCACAAATTATCATCGTTATCAGGATCATCTTGATATTTTTTGTTGTAATGCCCCCAGTATTAAAAGATGTATCCTCAATAGAAGTTAAGTCGCTATTTTTATCTATTTTTATGTATTTATATATAGTGTGTATTTTCTATTTGTGTTTTGATTATGTTAATGCAAATGTTATCTGTTTTTTT
>NW_019416986.1:0-24720 GCF_000390285.2 Anoplophora glabripennis | reverse complement strand
TAACATAGTGTATACATATATTTTACGCTATTTTTCTTTTGGAAATTTAGTTTACGTGGTAGCAATTATCACCGCCTATTTTACTTATTCCATTCCGCTACCTGATAATTACGTTACTCACCTTATTAGATATTAGTACTTAATACTTACCCCGGCAGTTTTTGTGTTATTTAGTTTGGCGTACAGTTAGGTAACTTATTAGTTAATTTGTTAATAAGGTACATACATTATTCATTTACAATTCTTGCCGACCTGTTCCCTGTTCTTTTATTATAGATTATAAGCTTACATTATTTCGGTATAGGTAACGGCAATTCTTAATGAAATTTAGGTTCACTTACAAAACTTTTAATAATATTCATTCTTTGTTTATGCTGAAGTCACCGATACTTGCCCTGTCTATCTATAAGTTTTTTAATAATGTTGTACAGAGAGGTACGTTTTCCCGAAAAGAAGTCGTATTCTGCACTTAATTTTTCTTATAATTGTGTCAGAATAAACCGACATTTGTTCTCACTCTGGTATGTCGGTTTTTGTACATATTCTCTTTACTTGCGTTTCTAAGGAGAACTAAATTTTATTCACCATCGCCATTGCTTAGAGCTTCTAACTCGACACCTTCACTTAAAATTTTCCCTTTAGGGGCTAAAGTTACTCCTGTAGCAGCTGCAACACGGGTTTTAATAATTGTATCTTATTTTAATTTCGAAAAATTGTCTTAAACTAATTATACACGTTAAACACGATAACTTTTGACCGGGAATTAAATTCTTTTCTTTTATTTTTCACCTCCATTGATTTATTTGATGCACAGGATGATGCTCTGCAAGGCGAACGTCACGCTGCCCATGCTTTCTACCTCCGGTGTCGAATGCAGTTAATTCCAAGAAAATGAGAAGTCTTTTTAGAATTCAATCTCAACAAATATCGTACGGACGCGGAGAATAGCGACAAAATAAAACTCAAACAACTGATATTCGATGAATTTTATTGAATTGTTAAATGTACTATATGAGTAGATAGACTACGGTGTTTTACATGTTTTCTTAGAATATATAATAACAGTAGTGCTTGATTTGTGTGAAATATTTTCTGTGTTATTAATTATTGGGTAAAGAATTATATAGAAGGTGATTCATTAATAACTGTACATACGCTGGTCGGATAATCCTGGACTGAAAATATGAAGAACTGACGCATTATTCATAGATAAAATATGGCTCCTTACGGAGTTATTTAAAAATTTTAAATGATTTAAATAATAAACTGTAACTATAAAACCTAACTCAACTGATGTAATGCAATCCCAGGACAGAAGATACCGACTTGAATAATAATAATAATATGACAAATAAATTACATAATAAAATAAAAATGATTGTGCAGCTCTACGTTTAACTTTAAAAATCCTGAGAAATAATGACTTTACCGCTATGAAAGAATAGTATATTAAAAAATTATACCAAAATAAAAATTCCGCAAGTGGCGTAGAAGTTAGGAATAGGAAACTGCCTCTCTTCCCCTGTCGTGCGCTTCTGGTAGTAGCCATGAACGATTTTGTAGCATTCTTTAATATGTTCTAAAGTATCTAAACTTTATGTCAAGTATGATAGGAAAGATAAAACAGGGTTAAAGTAATGGGCAAAAGTCATTTGAAATTTTTTAACTAAAACACCCTGTAACTCTGTAAGAACTCATATTTTATCTATCAAATTTTCATATATTTTTAACCCAGGATTATCCAGTTAGCATATGTACAATTATTATTGAATCACCCTGTACATTTAAAATATCCACTATTTCTTAATGCTCCAGATTTCATTGCAAAATTCTGTGCATGTCAACAATACATACTTCGAGTGCAAGTGCATTGAAATCTGAGTGCTCTGTGCAAAATTAACCGATCAACTCCGTCCTGGCTTATGCTACTTTTTGCATAAAAGTATAAAAGGTATAAGCAGTTTTCATTATCTGCAATAAAAATTGTAGATTAAGATATGCATTTTTTATATTACGTAGTGCTAACTCAATTTATTTGAATTTTAATGGGAATATATTATAGGAGCAATTTCTAAATGTTATAGAAACTCTTTAAAAATTGTAAGAACTTTGGATATTTCCGAAGCAGTCTAGAATATTTCTTCTAATTATTTTATAAAAAAAGTTATATTAACACATATCCAATAATATATTCTCTCTGAAATGCAGGACGTTGAATTTTTTTGTTTTTCGAATCTTAATAATTGAAACTTTATTTTTCTCAAATTTCCTGCAGTTAACCTGCTTATTAGAGAACAAGATTTACTGTAGACTAAATTTTAATCACCTCACCGAGGCCATGTAGACGATAGTATTTAATTAAATAAAAATAATACGTTGGCCACTGTTATTTTCAGATGTGTGGGTATTTTTCGGAACTCTCGTTCATTATCTGAAATTGCTTAATATTTTTCTATTTGGACCTTAGTTCTGGAAAATGCTATGGTCCAAAAACTACTGAATAATGTTACAAGAATCTACTGTTCCATCCTGGCGCTTTTCTATGGTTTGCCCCAAAAATAGAAGTCCAAATGATCTAAGTCTAAGGACTAAAGCAGCCAAGGTTACAGAATTCTTCACCAATTCCATATATTTGGATATTTATTATTAAGGTACTTCTGAACAGTTAAAATTGAGGAGGCACCTCATCACTCATAAGTCATAAGGAAAGTCTCGTTGTCAAATGCAAACCTTCTAGGATATCAGATTAATTAATAATAAAATGATGATAGCGATCACCATTTAGTTAATTTTGAAGAATATATGAGCACTATAGATTACTAATAACTCGATCTGTAACACTTCCAGTTTCATGAAAACCCTGCAATGTTTTTGAAACGGTTGATTTAGAAATACGTTCCCGATCGGGATGCAATTCATGAAAAATATCCACTACTTCGTCACAATTTCGTATTCTATCGCCATATCCTATCATTATTAATATTTCAAAACGCTCGGTTTCATTTAAATGTGCCAATTTTGCGAGAAAATTATTCATACTAAATGTATGTATTTTTGACATGTATTGTCAAGATAATCACTGTTAGACAAAAGAAGGACCCGGCGTTGTTATGTAGCTAGAAACTTTCAAAGATAGATGGACTGTAAACTTAATGGACAAAATATTTTTGTATAAGAAAATGATTTTCAGAGATAATCTACCGTTTCCATACATATCAACGACATATGACATATCTGTCATATACGGGATATGACAGAGCAATCCAAATTTATGCTCTGGTTTTTAGAATTGTAGAATTATAGTAAAAGAGTTTTAACAACTATTGATCTTTTTTACTTACTAATAGAACAGTTCTATTATTAATGATGTGATAATTTGCAGCCCTTATAGAAACACCTTCCTGACTCCTCATCATCATAATCAGGAAATCGTTTCGCAAATGTTGCAGTTTCGGTAGGTACCATTTGCACTCAGAATATATAGTCTCTGCTGTTGCTTCTGACTAAAAATAATTATAAAGGGTGTTTCTTTAGTATTGCGTAAAACTTTAGCAATTTCTTTCCAAAAATTACGAGGGAATTTTCCGTAGGTATAAATTTATTTCCCAATACATCGAAGTTAAGGGATGTTTTTATGAGAAATAAAATCAAAACTGAATATTTTATCCAACCCTTTAAAAGGGTGTAACTTTGATAACAGTCGTTTTTGAAAATAAGTTTATGTAGAAAAGTACCCTATTTTTTCGTAATATTAAAGAAACACTATACAGTGGCAGATTTACCAGTATAAGTAGGTTGAGAAGGCTGGAGCATAGGGCGGCAGATTTTAGGGGAGGTAAGCTTTGGGCCAAAACTTTTTTCTTTCTTACAAAAATTAAAAAGATTCATATTTTTATACCTAAATGTTACTAAGTCCACACAAACAATTCAACATGTAATATGTTTGACCATTTTGATAAATTTTTCTACAATTTCTACCCAAAAACTAGTTTCTTGTGCAATCCTAACTAAATCGTTGGGTTGTAAAAATAGTCTAGGAACTGACACATCGATCCCAAGTCCACCATCATACTAATTACGGGAAAAGAGTGGTGTAATTAGAACGATAGTGCGCAAATCATAAAGTTACAATTTAATTGACAAAAAAATTGTAATTAGTATGATTGTGACCTAGAGTATCGAATTGCAGACGTCGGTAGAGACGGCAAAATTTGAATAATCTACTGGCCGGCAAATGTGTAAATCCGTCACTGACTCTATATAATATGTGAATGTGTCTAATTGCTTACAGTATTCTTTTAATACATACCTGGTCCGTCATTACTTGCGCGGGAAAGCCATACACAAAAAAAGATTCTGTGAGTATACATACTATTGTCACAATCAGTCTAACTTGAACAAATAAATTCCCTTCACTGAAATAGATTACACAGGGTGAGTCATTAACAATGGTACACAGCTTACTGGCAGATTGGTGACGTCAAAATACAGCGATTGAGCCAAACATGCCTGAGTCAATTGTTGCTCCTTTTCGTTCCAAAGGGTGTTAAAGTTGAACAAATTTTTATTTTTTTGCTATATTTTAAGTATGTATGGACCGATTAGGTCATAAGATGCTAAGCTTAAATTAAGAATTAAGACAAACATTACAGCAACTGAAAATTTTATTATCCATATCTTAATAAATTATTAATCATAACAAATTCTCAAAGCAACCACCAGCGACTTTTATGTTGTTTGAATATATGAACTAATTCTTGAATATTTGTCCACAGTTGTTCTTGACTATTAATAATGTGTTTGTAAATTAGAAATTTAAAATAGCTCCAAAAGAAAAATCCAGCGAATTTAAATCAGGGCTACGTGCAGGCCAATATACATACTTCGCTACCGCGTCCAATCCAATGGTACGAGGAGTTTCTATTAAGATATTCTCTTACTTTTCGAGTATAATGTGTTGTCAATTTATTATGTCAATGCCTACTACTTTGGAAAAAATACTTTTTTTTAATTTAATTCCCGTCTAATCTCAAAAACTTAAAATATCTGTATCTCGAAAACGGTTGAGTTTATCGATTTGTAAAAAGTATACCTTTCTTATTTAGAATTAAAGATAGGTCAATAATTTCTAGCTAAAAAATTCAAAATAGTAAAATACAAAAAGTTATACATGTTTTTACATCCATAGGACAGTATAACTAGCGCCTCCTAGATGTGACCCCAACGCTGCTTGCATATTCGAATTTGCCACCTCAAAAAAACTACAAACTTTTAAAACAATCGGTTCATACATACTTAAAATATAGCAAAAAAGTGAAAACAATTTTTCAACTTTAACACTCTATAGAACGAAAAGGACCAACAATTCACTAAGGAATGTTTGGCTCAATCACTAAATTTGGGCGTCGCCAAATCTGCCACTAAGCTGTGTGTCATTATTAATGATTCACCCTGTATGTGTATAAGAAAAATCATTGAGGTGAATGAAAACATATTTGGAAGTAGATAATAATTCTAAGCTGTTAGGCCACATTGCTGCTATGTTCTACACTGAGAGGACAGTTCATTACTTCACTAAGCACTTCTAATTTTATTCATGTGAAACATATGGTCAAGTGGTTAATTTTGTTTAAAAATGACCACTTGCGTATAATGTTAGACGTTATTGCAAAAATTAATAACTATGGGAATCGTATGGTATCGATCCGAAAAAAAAAATGGTTTTATATGTAGTGATAATTTACGTTAATCATTATTAGTCTTGATTTTTTTTACTATATAAATTAATATAAATTATAAATATCTATTTTTATGTTTTAGTTTGTCAACATTTGTGGCAAAAAAGGAAATCGATCAGAATTTACCTCTTTTACTCCAGTCAATTTAGTTTGAACGTGAAAAAATTATTAGTAGACATTTTCTTGTATTCTATGACGGCGAAGGTATGTAGAATGATAAATCAAAAAGTAACTCGAAAGAAGTGATGCTAAGTTGGCATATTGTAAATTTACGTGTATTTTCACTGTTTTTACTTGCCACGAAAGTTTAGACGACCTATCGGAAAATTAGTCATTTTATGTTGTAGGCAATTAATTACCTACAATTTAAAGTATCTACAGTTATATTTCACCAATTGTAAAATAAATCTTGAATGCAGTAAAATCAATTTCCGAAAATTGTGCATTATTATTGCAAAAAGAGATGGACGTTGCTGAAATTTATGGAAAAGACGGTCAATCCAAAGACCAAAATGTATCTTCGAATATGTTATTTCTTCCAGAAAGTTATGTTATTCAAAACCAGCATTTGGTTACTATACCAATAGTAATTTATTAATAATAAACTGTTTCCTCGGTGTATATTAGCTACATTTGCTAAATATTAAAAATGCCTTCATAGGATAGGGTTAAATAGATATATGATAAAAAATTTACTACTAAGGACTTCGCATTGACTTTAAAATCTAAATAATTTAAAATAAGTTTCTGTTTTATATACAAGCTTACTTAAATGAACTATTATTATACAAATTTACAACTATGTTCATTTCTTAGTTATTTTATATGTTAGTTGTTTTCTTTTTAAATTTACTGGAGGATACCAATGTAATCTTTACTGTAAAATGGTGTACTGAAATACCAATGTAATCTTTCTGCTAGAGAATCAGAGAATTATAATTATTACATACTGTTTTGAGAAATTATAATAATTCTGATAATTAAAGGTCCAGTGATGTGTTATTTATTTAACTCTTTGTAAACATTAAATTCAGTTTTGTGTTCTGCTTTATACCAAAAAAATACTTACTTTACTGTTGCATTATACATAGCTATACACATTATGGAAATGTTAGTCACAATCAACAGCGCAACTGGCACACATAATATTGTATTTAAATCGTCGACGAACCTGGAAAAAAACCGAATTATTTTTTTGTCATTAATAAATAGAAATGAGACAGAAAATATTGAACATCAAACTTGCAGAAATGTAAGGCGATGGGTTTAAGACTTAAAAGTTATATTATTATCCCTTTAAGCAATAATTAATATGTATTAATGGGTATTAAGGAAGATATATTGTCATTAAACTGCTGCAGCTGCAATTGCCATTGTTGTTTTTAACAGTTTTAATAAAAATATCGAATGTTTCATAACGTTAATAATAATGTAGACGAGTTTGAAAATAATTCCCTCCCAAAAGTTCCACAAGTAGCTCTCACGCTAACGTCAACTTAAATACCTGAGAAGTCACAAAAGTAATATGATGTACAAATAATTCAACGACAGGTGTGTTCTTATTCCTTATTTTTTCAGAAAAAACAAACCATATGAAACCGTCGAGCCTTTGATTGGAATTACTGAAAATTTACTGATAGCTGAAAAAGATACTAATCTTAAATAATTTTAGTTATAATCCAGGAAAATAAGAAAAAAATGAACGAATTTTTTTACTATGAATTTTTTTTTATACAAAACTGCGAATATCTCAATGAAGATGCATATTTTTCGAAAAAAAATTCAAACAAAAGTAGTTCAAAATTAAAATGTACTATAAAATTGCTCATCTGAAAAATTTCGAATTTGCCAATGGTTCGCCGTATATTTATGTTTTGGAGCTAAAATAATGGTCAATTCATTTTTAAATAAAAAAATAAATGAGTGAATTGTGGAAAATTCTTAGTAAATCTTATAAGTATAGTTTTACGAGGTTTGAATATTTATGAACAAACGTATCATTTTATAGATTTTCGAGGGTCTACATTATGAATTAATTATGCACCTTTTAACATTTTCCAAGAAAATCTGTTTTCTTTAGTTTTTTGTACCTTGAATATTAAAAAATAAAAATTTGTAAAATAATGAAATTGCAAATTTAAATTTATGACAATAGGAAAGCTAAATGGCATAATGGCATTTATTTATTTATAATTAAAAAGACAACTTTTTTTTATTTATTATGGATTTCCATATCTAGGTTTTTTATGTAAAACTGCTTCATCGCTGTTGTAAAAAAATTTCAAAGAAAATAGATTTTTTCTGCAAAATATTAAAAAGCGTATAATTAATTCGTAATGTACACTCTCGAAAAGAAATCTAATATTCAAGCTTAGCTAAACCTCACTTTAGCAAAAAGAGAAAAAAAAGGAAACAAAAATATTTAAGCAGTGCAAATCTGCACTACTCTAGTTAAGATAAGCTAATTAATAGTAATCGGCTACTGAAAAGATATAGACTCATGGTCAAACATCCAAGATAATTATAAAAAGGACCATGTCAGTAAAGTAAATGTGGGAAACAATGAAAACTAATATACCTGGCTTGGACACTGACATTATCCAGGCAAGGAAAGCTCACTTACGTATGAACACTGGGTGGTTACACGTTACAGACTTATTATGTAATACACTCTTTTTGCTCAGGCCCTTATAAAAGCTAATTTTTACACTGGAAATTATGTGAAACATTGCTATTTTGGACACGATCGTAAATAAAAAATTTCATGCAACCTATTTCAAACAGTGGTTAAAAGAAAGCTAGTTAATTTAAAATGAATCAGACTAACCTCATAAGTAACTGTTGATGTTTGATTATCCTTTTCATGTTCCGAACATACACTTCAACATCCTGGTCATTTTCGATATCCTTAAGATTGAGATCTCTAATCTTAAAATTTACTAGTCTAAATTGAATAGCAGCAAAAACTATGAGAGAACATACAAATATATTGAAATAAACAAAGACAAATGAGCTAAATATAACTATGTAAACTTCTGCGATATAAAATAATGGAAACGGTATATAATGAGGTATAAAGCAGTTAAACACAGAAGAGTTTATCGAAAGTAAAGGGGGTACTGTGTATGCAGATACGCTGAAAAATATGGAACTTTTATACAACCTTTCTATTGCTTTCAAATATTGTATTAAATACGTTATTTCGTCATCTACAATATCGATTTGCCAAAATTGTTCTTTTGACTCCAGAATTTGTTTGACCGTTTTTGTACCAAAAGCAAGCGCCAAATATTTAACAAATATCTGTAAATAGAATGTAGTTATTAATGTTAAAATATTTATAAATATATAAAAAATGAACTTACTATATTAATTGCACTTATTGGTTCTATATTTTCTAGATTTCTATCGAGGTAACACTTGAATAGAGATAGAGACATAATCCATGCTGCTAATAAGTTGTTGAAAGTAACAAGCCATTTTTTTATAGGGCGGTTAGGGTCTACACCGAGAAGGAGAAAAGCTTTCAAATAGAAATTATTCCCCATTTCGCAGCGCCGGCTGTTGTCAGAATGAAGCTAATGACGTTCACCAAATGGTCTGTACGTTACAACGATTGCGTATTTAAAGGCGACGGCCATTTAAAATCAACGCCCATCTATTCAAAGATTTATATAAACTGTAACTGCTACATTAAATATTAATGCAAGTGGAATAATTGAAATACTGAAGTATATACATTACGCTAAATACTGGCACAATTTTGTATTATTTTAACTATTTGTACAGTACTTAATATCGAAGCTACTACACAGTTTATAATTACTGTCATCTTTCACCAATTGTCTTCGGAAATTACTCCGAAATGCATTTTTACCGAGATTTATATGTACTGCCTGCGGTGCTGGCAGTCTAGTCTCCTTCTCGTCGATAAAGGGACCAGTCGAGATGTTCGGACGCCTTCCTCATCACGCCAACCTCAACGATTGCTTGAGGTCATGGACGTCGCTCTAACAGATTGTCCTCCACCGGTGGCGAGTTAGATTCCTAGAAATGTAACAATTTAATTTGTTTGGTTGTCTTCTTCCACTCTGGAACACCATAGGGATAGCACGGTTTCCTGGAGGCCTTCAACCTTGCCTTGTTGCATTTAATGTTTTCTGGCGACACTTCGAATACAACACTCTGGTATCTACATAATTTTTTTTAGACTCTGCCTTCCCTAGCAAGATGTCGAGGTCTCCTGTGAGAGAGAACCTAAAATATTTAGAAGCTTCGAGTGGCTTGTGTAGGCCTTCTACGAATACCTATGAATTTGGGAAGTTTCTAGGCGCTTGTTGTATCCTTGGAATCTTCACCGCAGGATTGCGTAATGTCTGGGTGAATAGGGCGCTACATCTGAGGTCTAGACTGGAAACAATGTGCTGGTAAAAAATCCAAGAATTTTTTTTTAATAAAGCTTATTGACCTGCAGGGTTTTACTCGTATACAATCAAAATGCAATGGTTTAAAACGTACTACATATACCGGTCAGGTTTCGTTTCTGGTTATAGAATTGGAAGGCATCAGGATAGACATTCCATTATAGTCCTCGAGGGTTCACAGAGGTTCTATAGCGAAGTTAAAGTATAAATAATATAGGGAGCCTTCATATATGATTAGAAACAGAAATGTTATTTCATTCACGTTGACATTAAATTTTGGTAAAATTAAATCAATAATATCACGATTATATTAAAACACGGCATTCTTCCTTCAGTACATAAAATTTGCTTCACCCTTTGCTTGTTTATATGCTGAAGTTTGTTTCTTTATATATCGTAATTCCTGTTTCCCTGATGATGAAACAGTAAAAGATGTAACAAAGTGCTACTAACTGCGTTCATAGTATCTATAGTACAGGTCACTTTTTGCCATTTTTTGGCCTCTTTGTAGGTCTTAGGCAGTTAGTACCAGAAGCCACTAGCAGTAGCAGTAGCACCTATGTTAGTTACAGCTTTTACTTGTACTTACTTTTTTATGAATTTAAGGAATCGTTCGTTGATTGTTTTATCTATGGCATACTGATGAGGACTAACAAGTCCTATATATCTGGTGTGTTCAGCCGACGCATGACACTAGCAGTACTTAATGATATTACTGGTGATATCCATTGCTAGGCGGAGCTATAGCTGGTAGAGTGGTTTCCTGCAATATCATCACTTAAAAAGATGGAATACTAGAACAAACTAATAGAAATAGGAAAGAAAATTAAAGGTTTATTATATTCAATTAAGGACCCTAATTTACTCCGTCATACTTAAGTCTATGTATGTTTTGTTATATATCTCTAGAGAGATTTCAAAAAGTATTTGCTAGAAATAACCCTAAACTGGTCCTTGCGAAGTAGGATTTTATTTATTATACTTTTTAGCAAAAAAATTCTATTAGAATTAGGAACATGTTATCTTCTTGTAAATAGCCCTTTTACGTTTTTTAAATATTTTCGTTCTTTTTTAACGTTTCTTCAAATATATCGTCCAGATGTGATAACGATGAAATAAAACTCAGAATAATTAGTGCTCATTTAATCCAATAATGGGATCATGTTAATTATGTTTGCTCCAAGACATCAAAACATACTTATTTACTCCGGAGTCTCAAACGAAGAGTCTCAATATCAAGCTTGCTGATAGTTTATCATGGCTGTATCCATTCCATTATAACATATGCTATTTTAGTATGGGGGCCATGCCCCCTCTATGAAAAAAGTTTTTACTCTTTAGAGAAAAAAATTATTAAAATCATATCTGACCTTGGTTTTAGAGATGATTGTAGAGAGCAGTTTTCTAAATTGTACCCTGTGCATATATACTTCAACGTCTTATTTATGTCAAAAAACATATACATAACTTTGAAATAGGAAGTGAGACTCACTCTCATACACTGAAAGAAATGGGCTTATAAAACTGTTTATCNAGCTGTTCTATATCTCGTAATAATGCTCCTCTAATTTCAGAACATAACTATCACCCTTCTTTGTTTATCATATGTAGACTCAGTGATAGACTAAAAAGTTTTCCGCAAAATAACGATCAAAGAAGCTATAACTTTGTCAAGGCCGACTATGTTGAGTTGTACAATGCCCTTTCTCATGTTGATTGGTCTTTTCTACTGCATTATGATGATGTCAATTTAGCAGTAGCTGAGTTTTATGCTACCATTTACTCAGTTCTGGACACTTATGTGCCACTATACAGAAATACTAAGCCGAATAAGTTTCCTAAGTGGTACACTTACGAAATAAAACAGAATATCAGAATGAAAGACAAGTTTTTTGCCAAATTCAAAAGGACTAACTCAGAGTACCATCTTGGGGAATTTAAAAGGCTTAGAGCACTCGTTAAGAGGCAGATTAAGGTAGCATACGACAACTATATATTGTGTGTTCAAAATGCTTTACCTCAAGATTCTAAGCTCTTTTGGTCATATCTAACGACAAAAAGAAAATCAACTAGAATTCCGGGAGACATCAAATACAATGGTCAAATTTATACTCAGCCTGAGGATATTGTAAACGCTTTTGCCAATTTTTTCAACGATGTTTATTTACCGTATGATCAAAGCTTTGTTGACCTCACACCAGATTTTAGTTTTAATTATAACGAAACAATTTCTTTACCATTTTTTGAGATCCAAGAAATTGAAACTTCTATCAGGAAACTTAAACCAAGATTTACTTCCGGCCCGGACCAGATCCCGGCTTGTTTAATTAGGGACGGTATTTATGTATTTTCATTGTCTTTTCAGATGATTTTTAATCTAGCGGTCAAAACTTGTATATTTCTTGATTTTTGGAAAATGGCTAGAGTCTGTCCAATTCTTAAAAATGGTGACATTTCATTGGTTAATAATTATCGGCCTATAGCTTTGTTGTCAAATTTTGCCAAAGTGTTCGAAGTGTGCCTGTACAACCGTATTATTCCATCAATCAGACCTTTGCTCTCATCTACTCAACATGGATTTTTAACCGGTAAATCTACCCAAAGTAACCTGCTAGTTTTTACTCAATATTTATCAAATATTTTAGACTCTCATGGCAGGGTAGATGTAGTCTACACGGACATATCTAAGGCTTTTGATCGAATAGATCATCGCATTCTGTTGAAAAAGCTGGGAGGAATTGGTTTTAGCCCTGCATTGTTGGACCTATTTTCGTCTTACATAAAAGATAGAGTCTACTTCGTTGCTTTTAATGGATACAAATCTCAGCGACTTACTGCAGCATCAGGCGTCCCCCAAGGATCCAATTTAGGCCCATTGCTCTTCCTAATTTATATCAATGATATTTGTTCCCTCTTGAAATGTGATAATCTAATTTTCGCTGATGATTTGAAAATATATAGAAAAATTGATGATACCTCAGATAACTTAATCTTGCAGAATGATCTGGCCAATATTGAACTGTGGTGTAAGAAAAATAGGTTAGAACTTAACGTTGCTAAGTGTAAGGTGGTTACATTTACCAGAAAGATTAATTTTGCGAAATATATATATAAAATTAATAATCAGAGTTTGCAATCTGCGGAAACAATCAAAGATTTAGGAGTTTTATTTGANGCTTGTAATTACAGTTATCCAATAAAATTTCTGAAAACTTAATGTCATATGTTTTTAATTCATACAGAATATACAACAGCTTAATACATTTATTATTATAAAACTTATAACCAGTACTAGATGTTCTAATCACGATATGGAACACCTTTAATAACAGTTATTGCTATTATTTCGTAAAGGGTATAAAAAACGTTGTATACTAGTTATACAATAATTTAATAAAGAATAAGGTTTATAGTCACTACACAACTGTGCGAGCAGTACGCGTTTTATTCACCTGTCTAACTGTCACATATAGTATACAATGGTCTTATAACGACATATAGAATTCTCATAAAGAATAAAACGCATTTCTTTCAGTGAGTACCCGAAAGAGCACATACTTATGTAATAAATTTCTAAGACAGTAAAACGCGGGTCGGTACTAATTATTGGGCCATCAAATTTTTTAACATAATAGGTACCTCACCAAATTCAAATTCTTAATTAAAATAATTTTAAATCAAGGATAAGAAAATAAAAAATGCCTTTTATAGTTTTGAAGATTTTATTGACAGTAATGTAGCTCGAATATGAATGTTATCGTTAATCTTAGTATATCATTTATCCTATTTATTTTAATTATATGTTGTTTATGTATATTTGTATTTAACAGTTAACTGATTGCTATGATTATGTGTATTGTTATTTACCACTTTCTTTTTTTTTTTTTGGACGCGTGTAAACACTTACGTGTATACCAGTAGCCTTTATAAATCAATAAATAAAAATAATGTGATATACAAGTAAATTACGGTACATTTATAGAGTGAAGTGTTTTATAGGACATTTAATTAGATTGTGGTGATATAAATACTTTCTGGTTTACTATATTATTGTGTAGACAACAGAGTAACATTTTTTTAAAGTGGTTAATTAAGTAACTATAATTCATAACCCATTTTTATGAATGATATTCAATAGACCAAATGATACCAACAGATTCTACTATAAAAATTAACGAGGTACTAATTTAAATAAAATTTTATTTAAAAATGCTTTGTTCCCGTTCGCGTGTTGAAGTTGAAAAAATTGAAACTATTTTCAGGCAAATCTCGGGAACCCCATTTGACGTTCCACGAGGAGCATTTCAACGTGGATCATCGTCACCGGGTACTAATCTCATGAACAGTTGAGCCATTGAAACGTTCACGTCATCAAGCATAATCGTATGAACTACAATTTCAAACGAGTTCGAATCAGTAGTGGCTGTGCTCATGAATTACTGGATTCACATTTGTATAATGAAAACATGCTTTGTGGTTTTTTGCATCATAATGCAACAGTTTAAAATCCACCAAAACCTAACAAACTTAACCTCGATTTACTGAAACAACCACAGAACAGAACTCACAGAAAATCCATCTGTGAACGTAGGAAACGATTCTAGTCAAATATTCGTCACAGTTTAAGCTTACAACAAGCAACAATATGTCTGTTTCTTTCTCATTCTTCAGGGACAATTATTACCCTCTGTCGGAACTAGTATCAGTCGCACAACACATGAAGGCGATTGCTTGTCCCTTTTTATCAAATATGCTATTGTGCGAAGCAAAAATAGTAACATATTTCAAATATTTATCGATTTTCCAATGCGATGCGATTTTATAAACGGATCTTGATAATGAACTTTGCACGCCACTAGTTTTTTGTATGTACAGGGTCATTCACATAACACCTTATCCCCTTTTCTTTGTTTTTCTATCTAAGAAAATATGGCAGGGACTATAATTTTAGGAAATTCTCTTGCGACTTCAAAGCTATCTATGAAAAAAAATTGAGTGCATGATTTGCACCAATTTTTGGTTTGTTAAATAGAACACCCTATACATTTACTTGAATAGTTTGCTGATTTGGGTTTATTTACTGACCCTGTACGGAGTCAAGATTGCCACCGTGTGAATGTTTCCACATTAAACAAATATTTAAATTCTTTATTAAGAAAAATATTTTGTTATGAAAGGTGTTTTATAACACCTTTATCCTGTTCTAGACAAGAGACATTATTCCAATCTTTTTTTTTGTAATGCTAATATTACTCACCTCATTGAAAATACTACTTTTGTTGAGCAAAATGCCTTATTCAATTATTACATCTGTCTTTGTTTACTTTACCTTTCAGAGTCCCCATAGAAAAAAACTACGAAATGTAAGTCAATTGTTTTTTATTGCTTTAAAGTAATTTTTTCTTATATAGAAAGATAAAAGAAATAAGGGAGTAGAATGTTATGTGAATTACTCTGTACATGAAACTATACCTGGTCATCAAGGTTAGCGTTATTATTGCCCATGTCAAATTAGAAAAAATGTATAACGGGTTTCCCGAAAATGGTTTTAACTTTTTCAAGTTCAGCTCACTTTACTTGGGAAAGGAAGCATTCTTCGACAAAAACTTCTTTGAACTACTTCTCTTGATTTCATTGTAAAATCTATTGGAGACGAACAACCTGCATAATAGTTCAAGGAAACTGTGTAAAATATTTCCAAACAGACATTTTAAATTGTTAGATGTAAAACATCTCAAACTGTCCTTTCTACCAGTTCCTAGTTCCCATAGTTTTAGTGGAAAATTCTGTATAGCAATACAAATATTAAGTCGGTGTGCACTAAATTGTTGCTGTGAGTGCTCTGTTCAAACATGAATCAATGAATTCCCTGTCTTAAGTTATATTTTGTAAAAAAGTATAAAAGCTATAAGCAGTTTTCACCATCTGTAAAGAAAATTATATATGTTACAAACGCAATGTTATCATTACTTGGAGCTATTTTAAAATAGGGTGTCATCGAAGGTGGACGTAATAGAACGACATACGAAAACGTCCTGTATAACGACGTGATGTTTGTGCAGCCTTTTGCCGACATTCACCGTAGACTACACAAGGTACTACAAACACAAAGGTGATTTGCAAACGATAGCTGAAAGAAAAACCCCAATTTCAATAACATGATGGGTATTTGACTTTTTTGAAGTAGGTCACAGAACAATAATTAAGTATATTTGAAAAATTTTTACAAATGATTTTTTTTTTACTCACCAGGTATATAAATACCTCTCTGGCTCCGGGTCATAATAATCAAAAAACCACTTCGCAGACACCGCAATTTCGGTAAGTAACATTTGCACTAGGAATATATATATATTGTCTGCTGTTGCTGGTGACTGAGAAATAATTACATTTTATGAGATTGTCCCCAATTATTCACAATATTCGTTTAATACAAATCTCGTCCATCAATATGTGCGCGGGTAGGTCATATACCAAAAAGAATTCTGCGATTACAGACAAAAATATTTCCACGTTCTATCTTTGCGAGATATAGATCCTTGGATGAAATTTAACGAAATTAATAGCGCTTGTAACTCGACACCTTCACTTAAAATTTTCCTTATAGGGGCTATTATACACGTTAAATACGATAAATTTTTACTGGGAATTAAGTCGGGTGTCGAATGCAGTTAATTCTCAACAAATATCGTACGGAGGCAGAGGATAACGACAAAATAAAACTCATACGATTGATATTCGTTTAATTTTATTGAATTGTTAAATATATCATGAGTGTTTATATATGTACGTATGTTACGGTGTTTTACATGTTTTCTTAGAATATATAATACCAGCAGTGTTTAAGTTGTATGAATATTGAGTAAAGAATTATACACAGGGTGATTAAAGAAAAATTGTACATACGCTAACTGGACAATCCTGGGCTGAAAATATGAAGAATTGACACATAACGCTTAGATAAAATATGACTCCTTGCGGAGTTACAGGGTATTTTATTTAAAATTTTTAAATGATTTAAATGATAATAAACTGTAACTGTAAAACCTAACTCAACTAATGCAATGCAATCCCAGGACAGAAGATACCGACTTGAATAATAATAATATGACAAATAAATTAAATAATAAAATAAAAATGATTATGCAGCCCTTTGGTTAACTTTAAAAATCTCGAGAAATAATGACTTTACCGCTATGAAAGAGTAGTATACCTATTAAAAAAGTATACCAAAATAAAAATCCAAGTGGCGTAGAGTTAGGAATAGGAAACTGCCCCTCTACACCTGTCTTACGCCTCTGGTAGTAGCAGTGAACGATTTTATAGCATTATTAATATATTCTAAAGTATCTAATCTTTATGCCAAGTATGACAGAGAAATATCAAATAGGTTAAAGTAATGGGCAAAAATCATTTAAATTTTTTTAAATAAAACGCCCTGTAACTTCGTAAGGAGCTATATTTTATCTAAGCGTTATGTGTCACTTTTTCATATTTTCAGCCCAGGATTATCCAGTTGGTATATATACAATTATTAATGAATCACCCTATATATTTAAAATATCCACCATTTCTTAATGCCCCAGATTTCACTGGAAAATTTGGTGTATGGCAACAGTACGTACTTCCAGTAGAAGTGCACTGAAATGTTGCTCTAGGTGCTCTGTGCAAAATGAATCGATCAACTCCCTCCTGGCTTATGCTACTTTTTGCATAAAAGTATAAAAGCTGTAAGCAGTTTTCATAATCTGCAATAAAAATTATAGAATGAGATATGCAGTTTTTCTATTACGTAGTGCTAACTTAATTTATTTGAATTTTGATGGGAATATATTATAGGAGCAATTTCTAAATGTTATTGAAATTTTTTAAATATTGTTTACTGACAAATATAATTCCGATTCAAATCCGTACAAGAATATTGGATGTTCCCGAAGAAGTCTAGAATATTTCTTCTAATTATTTTATATAAAAATTTATTAATTAATTTTATATTAACACATGTCCAATAATATATTCTTTCTGAAATACAGGGTGTTGATTTTTTTTGTTTTTCTAATCTTAATAATTGAAACTTTATTTTTCTCAAATTTCCTGAGATTAAATTGCCTATCAGAGAACATGATTTACAGTAGATCAAATTTTAATCACCTCACCAAGGGCTTGTAGACGATAGTATTCCAAAGAAAATATTTGTTGTTTATTAAAACTTTTTTTTCTTTTTTTTATTCTGACAACTATTGTTTCCATAAACTTTAAATGTCCAAGATATGCATTAAAAAAATACATTTTTAACAAATATACAGTGTGTTTCACTTAAAGTCGGTACACCTCCGTACTGGGAATGGCGTTAGCCGATTTTCAAAATTCTTTTTTTATGTGATACTACTCAAAAAGGCCTACTTCTTGATATTCTATGTTTTTACATGCGACCTTTGCCACGGCCTACTATTGTTACGGGCTTATTTTTAGTATTACTATTTTATTTAAATTCATATCGGACTCTCTTAAAAAAAAAATAAATAAACCACAATAGAATTGCAATCTCCCAGCCACAAATGAAAACTTTAAATTAGTGTATTTATTTATTTCCTATCTTAAACAAATATTATGGTATGGTTTAACTTGTTATATTTTTCCCAAAATATTAAATTTGTTCATTAAATTGTCGACGGTAGGTAAATATGAAGTTCCTTGTCGATATACGGCCGAACGGGCTTTTTCTTTCCTCTATTTTTGGTCTCAGGCATTTCTTACTTCCTCCTGGGCTCTTCGTCGCGATAGACAAGAGAATTGTCGACTTAGCAGCGTGTGTTTTCATTACGATAAATATCGCTTTTGCGGATCTTGCTGCATTTTGTGGGCAAAAATTTGTTTTGTTAGTGCTGGTGAATCCAGTGTCAACCGGTGTTGGTTGGATTTGTGCCCATAAACCCGACATAAGGTACCATTCACCACGAGGCCGCCCTACAACAAAGGTAAAACTTTAAATAATCTTCACTAATTTTCTATACCTCTACTCCACCGGGAAACCTTCTTAGACATGCTTGTCTCTTTTTTTTAGGCCTCGTAATTGTCCTCGTCCTTGTTTCAATTGCACAGTTATATCCGCACTCCCACCCTCAACGTCACCTTCTTCGTCGCTATTAGTATGTTGGGTATTTTCCTACTTCACTCTCATATACCGGGTGATAAATTGACATTGAAAGTCCAAGGTATAGTAACCCCGGACCTTGGTTAAACAACGCAGGATTACTCCTAGCTTTGGCTGGATTATTATCTGCACTGGAGAGTAGTATCCCTATCCAATACCCGTCTTACATAACTCCCAGTTGCTGCCTGGCTTCATGTCCTTTTGTGAATGTTCCTGTATGGTTGGAGTAGTAAATTTTCCCCTGCATAATCGTTGGAAACTGTCACTGGTGCTGCAGAAACCGCTCAGATAAGCCTAATTTTAAGTTATGCATGTCACGTTATTTATAGTATTTAATCCCTTTCTGATCTGGCTTGTTGTCATATAGTGTATACATATATTGTACGCTATTTTTCTTTTGGAAATTTAGTTTACATGGTAGCAATTATCACCGCCTATTTTACTTATTCCATTCCGCTACCTGATAATTACGTTATTCACCTTATTAGATATTAGTACTTAGTACTTACCCCGGCAGTTTTTTTGTTATTTAGTTTGGCGTACTGTTAGGTAACTTATTAGTTAATTTGTTAATAAGGTACATACATTATTCATTTACAATTCTTGCCGACCTGTTCCCTGTTCTTTTATTATAGTTTATAAGCTTACATTATTTCGGTATAGGTAACGGCAATTCTTAATGAAATTTAGGTTCACTTACAAAACTTTTAATAATATTCATTCTGTGTTTATGCTGAACTCACCGATACTTGCCCTTGTTGTTATTTAAATGGCCTTTATTCGCTTACACTTTACTTATCATTGTTTCCATACAATCTAAAGAAAATATAAATAATATTTATACGATTAGGCACTTAATTTGGATTATAAGACATAAGTTTTATGTAATCTATTTCTTTGGAATTTTGTACACCGAACCAATAGCGCTATCGGAGAGGGTTATCTTTACCTGTTACTATTTAGATTACGCATATACTTAATTAGCACTATTTTGTCAAACCTATCTAAAAGGTGCATAATCGACCGATATTGACAACTAGATTAATTAAGCGATTGTAGCCGTGGTCAGATACTTTGGGCACCGGCCATTTAAATGGATTAAAGATACCGTTTGAGTAGTTGCTTTCTTAGGGCTTTTATTTATACCTTTTTCACGTTTTTTTTTTGTACTGTAAGGTTTCGGCGTCTCTCCAGGATTCTTGCGTACTGTCCATCGGGTTGTAAAACGGGTGGCGCCTTAAGAGATTTATTATCAACACCACCCCCATTGCTGAGCTGGGCCAGGGCCAACCCTAACTTTGGAGAGAGCCTTATTGTCATTGGAAAGGAAAATTTATTGAAATTTTATTTTACCACCCACAAGCGCGTAGCACTATTATTAAGAAAATACCCTCAAAAATAAAAAAACATAGGCATTTTTTTAAGAAAGAAAATGATAGCATTTTCGATTTGACCACACCTCAAAACCCTAAATACAATGTTTCATTATTATATCTTATACAAGGTGCTCACAAAATAGGTTCAGAATGTTCTGTATTAGTAGGGAAAATATTTTGACTTTATGTTTTACAGTTCTAACAGTTCTAGTACTGTAAATAGAGTTAACATAACATGTTTAATTTGACTGGAAGTGTAGTGGCTTGAACTCGAAGAGGTCCTAATCGCCGTCGTATGCATTCGCATGATGATATCTTAAGGAGGTTCGATACATCTCTTGCGGGGAAGGCGGTGCGGGAGGAAAGCCTATGCTTATACACGGTAGTTTCGTTGTAGCACCAACCTTACATAAACTAATTTGGGCGAACTAAATATAATATATACGAATGAAATTTATACAACACATATTAGCTTGCATATATTTTTCGTGTTTAATGCACGGCAATTAACTTTTTATTTGAATAAAAGTGTCTATTTATTTATTAAGAGCTTGTAAAATTATGGATGAAATCTGGTAACATTACCATGCCGTAGTGGTAAAAGTTGGGTCAACTGTCACTACTGTCAACTGTGCTTTGCGCGTATTCCGTAAACATGATGAACATCCAAGATACAAAGGATTAGTAATGACTGAAAAGCAATATAAAATGCGTATGAAACATAATATGAATTGATGAGAAAAAAGTAAAATGTGCAAACCGAGAATCTATATGATAACTATCAAGAAGTTCAGTGTGTGATAGTCAGACGTCGCGTTGACAAATTGAAGATTATGACAGAACATCTATACTGTTTGTTTTGCAAAGAAATCCTTTCAATTTTTGTTTCAGATTGCTATTATATTGCATTAGATCACGAAAAATTTATTTAATATTAATTATTACTACATATGTTTTCAACTGGAATAATTTTATAGTCTATAATCGAGCTATTCAAATATAGCGCGTCAGTCGAAGCGTTAAGTACATCGCACAGTGTTGCCATTTTCCCTTTCATTGGATCAGATGTTTGTTCAAATTTGTCAAAACGTTATTATATTCATTCTATTATCTCAATAATTACATTGTAAGTGCATATTTTTATTGTTTTAAAATGTTTAGTAATATTTAATTCTTTAATTACAATTTTATTTTCCCGATCCTAACCATTTTTAAGAGCAATATTCACATTTGATTAAAGTTTTTTTCCCAACTCGCATAAGAGCCTGTGTATAAGAGCATAATTTTTAATATAATTTTTCAAAAAAACTATATTGGCAATCGATCTGATATTTTTACACAAGGCAGTTGGCATATTAATTAACAGATTTCAATGATTTTGAAATCTTTCTTACCATTTTTTTCGGTATCGAACCTCCTTAAACCATGCAACTGAGAATTTCAGAGCAAGTGTAAGAGAAATGTCTCTCAATTTAAATTTTACTCATACTAAAATTTGGAGATGTCTCCGTAGAAATAAAAGAATCCCTTTCAAGCCCAGATTTCTTCACACTCTGGAAGAGAGCGACAAATAAGACGGTTACAATATTGGTACTGGATTCAAGGAGAAATACTAAATGATCGTAGTTTTTTAAATAACATAATGTTTACTGACGAGGCTACATTTACTACCAATGGTATAGTTTCATCCCAAAATTGAAGGTACTGGTCTACAGAAAACCCACACTGGGTAATTATTGTAAGAGACAATACTCGCAAAAAATTAATGTGTTCTGTGGGATTTTATGTGATCAGACAGAAACTCTACCTTCAACTAGATGGAGCACCTATTCGTAATGCGGTAATAGTACGTCATTGGTTGAATGAAAATTTCCCGAGAAAGTGGATAGCTCGCAACAGTCCGTTAGTTGACTGGCCGTCAAGATCTCTAGACTTGACGCTTCTTGATTTCTTTTTATGAGGAAGTGTGAAAAATAAAATGTATAAAACAAGGCCCCAGAACAGAGAAGATTTATGTAATTGAATTAAACAAGCATGTCGACAAATAACACCACAACAGTTGAGGAGAGTTATTAGAAATAAGAGGAGAGCAAATGATGGTGGGCTAATAGAAAATAGTAATATTTAAATTTTATTTCGTTGTGAAATTCATTCCTGGTATATTAAAAATAATGTAAAATTTGGCTGTCTTATTGTGAGCACCCTGTATGAGTGAAATCGATGAAACTGAATGGATATACCTTCGGTAAATAAAATTATGAAAAAATACCTTCAAAATATTTTCCGTTGTTAATACAGGACACTTTGCAATGAGTGGAATTTTTCGAAGTTTGCATCTATTTTGTGAACACCCTGTATGTATGTATGTATGTATGTATGTATGTATGTATGTATGTATGTATGTATGTATGTATGTATGTATGTATGTATGTATGTATGTATGTATATCGGAGGTGTGGTGGAATTGTCTTCCACCGCGGCATTTAGGCCTTATTAGGCCCCTTGTACACCCTCCTTCATTACTCGAGTACTTTTCTTCAAACCATCCTATCTACTACGCAGGTGGCTTGGTGGCAAAGTCTCGTACAGTTTATGTATGATAGCATGGTCTTGAGTTACAGAGAATTCTAGCTCTGTTCTCATTACCATTTATCGGGGACCACACGCGTGCGGCAAATATTGGGCGACCCAGGTCTCTTGGTAGGCTGCCACAGCCACGTCCCCGAGCCTGCCTTAGGTTACCCATTCAAATTCCAGCCCACGTCCGTGATGCTTGACTCGGCAGATCGAAATCCGCCGATCAAGACACCCGGCTAGGCGGTCCCCTGTGAACACCCTGTATAAGGTATAATAATGAAACTTTGTATATAGGGATTTGAGATGCGATCAAATCGAAAATGCTATCCATTTCTTTTTTTTTTTAAAAATGCCTAATATGTTTTTTGATTTTTGAGGGTCTTTTTTTAATAATAGTAGGCCGTGGAAAAGGTCATATGTTAAAAAATATAATATCAAAAAGTAGGCCTTTTTGAGCACTATCACATAAAAAAAATAAAAATATTTTTTATTATACAAGGACGGTCGAAATTATGTTCTAAAATTTACGCAACTTTGACAGAGCTGTTAAATTTGACATTTCGCCCACGCAGGCAGTTAGCCTTGTCAAGATAATTAAATTTTTGTATTTTGTGTACAGCCACAACCGGGGACACAACGCAACAGAAAAAAGTTAAGAATGAAACATACGGATTAAAAGAGGTTACTTCAGTAAATGCTCGATATGTCCTCCATCTAGTTCAATGCACTTCCTTATTCTTTTAAGATTATTTTGTTGCACTCTGTGGATTCTGTTTAATTTCATTACAATGATGTTTTATTCTTGCCATCAACTTTTCTCTTGTATAAACCGGAGTTGAATACACCAATTCTTTTAGGTAACCCCACAAGAAGAAGTCAAGGGGGTTAAGATCTAGTGACCTAGGTGCCCATAAGTGTGGTCCGCCTCGCCCAATCCACCAATCATCAAATGTTGCGTTGAGGTAATTTTTAAACTCATGACTGAAGTGGGGCGGTGCCCCATCATGCATGAAATACATCTCCTGTCTTGTTTGCAATGGCACGTTTTCTAGTAGTAGATTTAGATCGTGTTGTAAAAAATTCAAATATCGGGCACCGTTTAATCCATCCGGTAAGAAAAAGGGACATATTAATTGGTTACCGATTAGTCCTGCCCATACATTAATTTTTGCTAGTGGTTGCCTTGAATGACTAAATGAGGGTTTTCAAGCAACAAAATAATCTTAAAAGAGTAAGGAAGTGCATTGAACTAGATGGAGGAAATATCGAGCATTTAC
Source organism: Anoplophora glabripennis (assembly GCF_000390285.2). Classification (NCBI taxonomy): domain Eukaryota; kingdom Metazoa; phylum Arthropoda; class Insecta; order Coleoptera; family Cerambycidae; genus Anoplophora; species Anoplophora glabripennis. The sequence goes on along the minus strand of NW_019416986.1, from coordinate 174 downwards.
TGAAGTAACCTCTTTTAATCCGTATGTTTCATTCTTAACTTTTTTCTGTTGCGTGTCTCCGGTTGTGGTTATACACAAAATACAAAAATTTAATAATCTTGACAACCGTTCATTTTTTCATAAGTCATGAAGTATACCTTTTTTGTAGAAAAGTAACAGGGCTATCCCCTCCTG
>NW_019416985.1:170016-173012 GCF_000390285.2 Anoplophora glabripennis | reverse complement strand
TGATTTTCCCTCATGAAATTGATCCAGATATACCGAATCAAAGAATTTGGTTCTCACAAGATGGCGCTCCCCCACATTTTGGTATTGATGTTCGAAGATACTTAGATGAAATGTTTGCAAATCGCTGGATTGGTAGACGGGGTAACACCTCTGGATTATTTTCTTTGGGGATATTTGAAAGAAAGAGTCTACCAGGACAGACCGGATAATATTGAGAATTTAAAGAACAAGATTAGGGCGGAGATGCATAATTTACCAGCTGAAGTCATTCAGAATGCTGTGTACAGCTTTTACTATCGTCTTGGAGAATGCCAAATAGTGAATGGAGGACATTTCCAGCATTTGCGACATTGAGTTTATTTTTGTAAATTATCTAGTTGTTTCAATTTCTAAATGAAAAAAAANTAATATCGTGAAATCCACAGAAGAAACTGTTTGGAGTTTACTGTTATTACGTCTTTTTGGTTATGAGGACAGGAGATGTAGATAGTATTCCTACTATTCCTTACCTAATAAAAATTTGAATTTCTTTATGTTTGCCAGGAATTATCAAGGAATCTGAAATTGTAACATTCCTATAACTTAGACGCAAAGATGAGGATAGATTTTTTTTAATATTCTTATATAAAAATTACCATTACCAGGGTTCAAAGTTAAAGGCGATAAAAATATCTATCACGCAGGCAAACCAACTCGCATGAAAAATGCATTATTTAATAAATTTAAATTTTTTGAACGTATTCCACATATTAAACTTTTATTGTAACCATTTGTTTATATTTATAGCTATGCTGCAGTTTTTACAACTATTAAACATGGCTGAACTTTACTCGAAAAGTCGGCAACATTATAATTGTTAATTATTTCTTCTTCGACAATATTGTTACTATTAGCAAATTTATCTTTGTCTCTCTTCCCTCTAAGTGCAATGTCTAGTTTATTTGTAAAAGATTCCTCTGTACACTGTCCGTGGATTGAGTTTACAAGAGGACAAACGGACGAAAAAGTGAAAGATACGAAAAAAGGCATTATTGATAAGTTTTTGCTTGTTTGTAAAATACAAATCACCATGACGACCTTTAATTTTGTTGTCCAGGGTAGGTCGAAAAACAGAAAAATGTAATTTTGCGTAAGAATAAACATACCTTATTTTGCATGATACGAAAAAAGGCATTCTTGATAAAAGATTTTGCTTGTTTAGAAAATACGATTTGCCATGACGACCTTCAATTTTGTTGTATAGGGTAGGTCAAAAGCACAAAAATGTTATTTTGTGTAAGAGTAGACATACCTTATTTTGCAAAATACGAAAAGAGGCATTCTTGATTAAGCTTTTGCTTGAAAAATTAATAAGAGTCACGTTACCAAAAATTTAGTTCAGTATTCTCTAGCACACCTCTAATCAGAGTACCTACTAATTTCTTAAAAATAATAATGACACTTAAGGATATACTTGTCATTGTCTTTATTTAATGTAAAATAGTTCTCATTAAAATGTTATCTACTGAGCAAAAGGTTTTTGTAATAAAATGTTATAGGGATGGTCATGTATCATATCGCTACGACATGGAACAATTTAGCGAACAATTTGTAGGAATCTCAATGAGTCACATGGCAATCTGCAGGAAAACAAAATTCAAAGAACTGGTTCGGTTTCAAACCTCAAAAAGAAAAAGAAGAAATATGACCACGACGATGCTGCCACAGTTTTAATTCTGCAGTATGTTAGAAACACAAACTCCTGTGGTGTCCCTTACAAATCTTGCTCTTGAAATAGTTAGAAGTTGTGAAAAAAATCATATTCAGAAGAAATATTTCTGTTCAAACCACACTTTAATCCAACATTGGAAGAGGAACATGAAGCGAAAAGACTAGATTTTTGTTTGTGGGTAGGAGAAAAGTTTTAAATTGAAATATTGATTTTTATAAGTTTATTATGTTTTCTGATGAATGTACATTTTCTACTAATGATGCTGTAGCATCCCAGCATGTCAGGTACTGGTCTCCAGATAACCCTGAATTTAGAACAATGACACGGAGACAATATTAAGTGAACGTGTGGTGCACGATATCTCTCCATGGCATTACAGGTCCATATTTTTAGAATAGAATATACTACTTAGAAATGTTAGATAAATTTTTAGTGATGAATTCCAAAATGTACCATTCAATTTTTGCCAAAAAATGTATATTCAACAGGATGGTTCTCCAGCACATTGTTTCTATGAGGCCTTTTAAAACAAATTGTTTATCCTACTCCAATACCAAATAATATTGAAATCCTAAAAGGCAGAATTACCCAGGCTGTCCGTTAAATATCCCAGGAGGAAATCGAAAATTTCTTCAGATATCTAGAGAAGCAATTAGAAAAATGTGTTCAATATGGGGGTAGTGTTTTTGAAATTTGATATCTTCATCATATTATTTTGTTTACTTTTTTTTAGCTTAATTGTTGTTGTAATTATGTTCGTATTATTTAAAAATTACACGTCATATTTTAGTTTTGCATTTTGTTCCCTGTATAAAAAATTGAATTTTTGATAACGTGACTCTTATTCATTTGTCAAGAAAAATCAAGAATGCCTTTTTGTCGTATCTTTCACTTTTTGGTCCATTTATCCTCTTGTAAACTCAATCCGCGGACATACTGTATATCCTTCGGCAACATTTAAAGATTTACATTCCCCCAACATTAACCACACTGAAAGAAATGCGTTTTATTCTTTATTAGAATTCTATATACCATTATAAGACCATTGTATACTATATGTGACAGTTAAACAGGTGAATATTGGATATAAAACGCGTATTGCTAGCACAGTTGTATAGTGACTATAAACCTTATTCTTTATTAAATTATTGTATAACTAGTATACAACGTTTTTTTATACCCTTTACGAAATAATAGCAATAACTGTTATTAAAGTGTTCCATATCGTTATTAGAACATCTAGTACTGGTTATAAGTTTTATAATAATAAATGTATTAAACTGTT
>NW_019416985.1:160233-169581 GCF_000390285.2 Anoplophora glabripennis | reverse complement strand
CGTAAGATTACCAGTTTTCAAAATACAGCGAGTATTAATATTGGGGAGTTTTATCACAACGTAACAACAGCGTTTAACCTAACGCTACACAGCTGGTGCATACTACTGTGCACGCGGCAGACTTGTCCTATGGAAGAAATGTAAACAACTATTATTGTGAAACATTTAGTAAATTTCAAGACAATTGTTTTCCAGTTTTTAAATAAATAAAATAAAACGTATTGATTTTGTAGTACGAAGATAGTGTTGTGCTTAAATTTTAACCGGAGTTTTAGTAATTGTGAATCTCTTAAAACAGGAACTTATGTAATATGCAATAAAAGTGGAGGCAAAAGCGTCAGATCTCGACATCTTGTTCTTTTATCTATCCATCTTCACAGTTGTGTTCTCCTGTCTGTTCGTTAATGAGTAAATTAGTATAAATCTTCGGGTAGGTCGTTTTCCTTCGAGATGTATCCAGGATATTAGACATTACGTATTTAAGGACCAAACAAACCGGCTAGGCTAATCCTAATTTGATACCGATAGGGACCTGAATTAAAAATAAATTCCTTCATTTAGGGATGAAGATCCAACGGCACAATAAATCGGATTAGGGGCTCTACTGAAATACCCTTTTAGGTGCTTGCCAGCTGGTTTTCCGGGAAAGCTGCTTTTGTTTCGGTAATTTTTTCTTACTGCCAAAGGTGTTTCGGTTAACTCGATTAGTTGTTGTTTGGCGCTTCGCCCTTGACTCGATTTATTGACACTGTAAATTCGATGCAATTGTATGATGATTTTGGTTGGCATCATTGTGGATTATACAAATTTATGATTGATTTATGTCAACAATATTAGATTTTATAAAATATTTTTTAAGAGTTCAAGAATATACTCCTGGGTTTGGTACTGAATTAGCAACAAAGAAAGTTCTCGGCCCAATTCCAGTCTCCAAAATACCGTATTCTAAGTATATTAATTATTTCTTCTTCGACACTATTACTACTATCAGCAAATTTCTTTTTGTCTCTCCCTCCCTCTAAATATTGTGTCTCCTATGTCTAGTTTATTTGTAAGAGATTCCTTTATATATCCTTCGGCAACCTTTGAAGATTTCCATCCCCCGTGTCTCTTTTGTAAACTAATCTATTCGCCCCAACATTAACCAAAATGGTCGCAGAGAATCGACGGAATGTCCTGTCCGCATTTGCTAAATTTAGAAATTTTGCGACAATTTGAGGCATTTTACCAAACTGACATATTCATACTATTTGCCTCCAGCCTTTCCCATTTGAATCACACATCTACCTATCTATACAGTGGCATATAAGTTTCCTTTATCAAAAGTGATCACGGTTTTTTCGTTTTATTATCCGGTTTTTTAATCAAAACCTTTGATCCTAAATCTATATGATTCAAATTTAATACAGTTCATCACGGCGACATGCACCGGCAACACCAAATATTGAGCATACTTAAAAAGGAAAAACTAATATCTAGATATCTTAAAATCTTCGCATCTAAACGTACCTTATTCATTAAATGTATATTATCTGGTGCTTAAGTAAAAGACGTTTCAAGTTGTTTATTTTTGACAAAACTTTTGACTTCTTTGGTTTATAGTTGTCGTCTTGAAGTTTCAGAGAAACAGGTAATATCAAATATTTTGATATATCAATGTCTTCCTTTGTACTAACTGTTGCTCTCAACATGGAGTAATTTGAACATGATGACGTAGATGCCTTCAACTTTGTAGATAAATCGGAAAAGTATACAATCATTACATTTTCGGACCGGGACGTCGTTGTTTAATGTAATAAGTCTTGAAACGTTTGTAAGCGAATTCGTATTTTTCCCTAGATTCGTTTGGTAATAAATTTAAAGTCATATTTTCTGCAGCTGTCCATCTCAAATATTTTTTAATATGTTTTAGCACTTATAGGTATTAAAACGAATTTGACTTTTATTACAACAATAAATAAACAATGATTGTCAAGGAACAGATGTCATAAGCAATTAAATTATAATAAAGAAATGTTAGGTATGTATTAATAAAAATTTCTAGGTTCATATTAATTAGTTAATATCGTTTGCGAGAAAAACCTACTAGGTACCAATATACTATTTTTTTTATTTATTGGAAGAAAAAATGCGAAGAAAAAATTATACGAAATAAACTCTTACGCCTAAAATAGTTTTTCTTATCTCATCACTACAGCAACAATTAACTAATGGATTGACATTGAGTTAACATATGGAACTGCTGATGAAAAATATGAGTTAACTGCACATGCATAAATTTCCTTATAATCATGCACCACCGCTTGTAGACAAAGTAGAGTATCAGTAGAGTCAGAGGTTCCAAACAAGTTAGCATTTTATGAATATGGTAAGTCAATGCGTATAAGAAAAATGTATTCAATTTGCAAAAAAATATATCTCGAGTTTTCTCACAATTTGATCTAATGAAATGATTAGATTAATTTCAGTGGTAAGCCCATATTTACATTAATTGCAACTACCTTCTGTATCTGAATATTGAAAAAAGTGCATCATTGGTTTAAAAAGTATGTCATGTAAAACCGCTTCAAGCACGTATCCATTCAGGGACAAATATTTGTCACAAAAAATGACAACAAATGAGTTTATTGTCAAGTAATCCCCCTCAGCCACTCATTCTGCGTTTCGCTTTATACACGCACGTACGCAAGTATTTCAACCAACAAACAAAACAGAAAACATTAACTTTTCCGGACCGCTTTAAAGCACGTATTTTACTCTCGAATCAATCATTAAACAAGCCCGTTCCTTTTGATCTCTACAAATTAATCAAGATCAATAATAGCGAAAACCATGCCAAACTCCCTCATTACTTTCTTTCTGAGCAATAACTTCGGCATTTCGCTTGATAAAGCATAAAATTATTTGCCCATACCCAACAGAAACTCAAAGCATAAAGGTTAACCGTCGAGGGAATCCAGTACTAGTGGCGGGTAAAATGGAGAAACGAGTGCCGCGTGCCCACTTATTCATTGGCGTGCACGTCGATGTTTTTTCAGCATTAAAAATTCAAAAGATCGTTAAAATATTTCATTCCGCAGGATTGTTGCAGTTTGGTTTTAATCAACATTTGATAACCATCAAGTGAATATAAATATGCTTTGCAAACTTACCAAAAGTAATTATTAGGAGAGTAGGCAACAATTCAAATAGGTATTGTTATAGTTTATTTTGGTTGAAGCAAATCTAAATTAATGCTAAACTACAAAAGAGTAAATTGGTCAAAAGTGAAATGCGAATACAACAAATTATGTTATCAATGCCTTCCTCTAAATCCTCAATGAATTAGAATTACCATTGATTATATTTTAAGTTGTGTATGGTATGGACTGATTTACATAAAACAAAATAGCGTTTCAAAAATTATGTTAGAAATAGATATATTTTATTCTACAGAAATTCTATACAGGGTTGCTAATATGTTTAAATTGAGAGAATTGTATATTTGTCAGTGAATATCACGGATATACTACGGACTACGGACATATTAGTTATGATTCTCCATATGTTTCCCATTCCCCTAACATCCATTTATAATATTTCCGGATGTAAATAAGTCGCTTTCAAAGATTCCTATCTTATTTAAATCCTAAATTATTTAATATGATGCCAAAACTAATAAAAAGTATTTCTAATAAGATGGTGTGGAAAATTTGTATAGTAGAATGGATTTCACAACAATAGTATTAGCCGTACATATAAAATTATAACCTAAATTATCCAATGATTGAATGATTGCATAAATTAATTTTTAATTAATAATGATTTCTTTCTCATTTTCCTCTATCTAAGTTAGGTTATTTTCATATTTTCTAAATATACACTAATTATCTAAAATTATCTAAGTAAAATCTTATAGAATTACATAATCATAATATACATACACGAAAACTTATTTCGTTGTTTTTTTTTTAAATTTAAGTGAAAAAAATATTCAATTTCGACAGATTCTTAAATAAGAAATGTACAGGATGTACTAAATTTGACACTTTTGTATAATGTATAAAAAATTGTGAAGATGTCACAGACGGACTCATTTTTCTTTGTTTCATTTTTTCAATTACAAAACTAAATCTAATATTATCTAACAACTTATACATATATTTTTCGAGTGAAGTAATATATTCTTTCAAATGATCATGATTCATCGTATATTATACATATGTGATAGTTACATGAGATTTATACAGGGTGATTCAGAACTTATCCAAAAATAAAAATTCTGGATGCACAGGGGACCCTTACAAATACAATTTTGTAAAGAAAAAATCAAAAAGGGCAGTTCGAAAATGATTTAAAAGTACACTTCTGCACGGTACTGGAAACTGGTCAGCTGTAAAACCTGACCCCGCACAATGCGACCAGCATGGCGGTGTGATAAAAACGGACAAAAACTTTCGCAAGGAAAGAAATATGTAAATAGAATTTTATCGCACCTATTTTATATCGGCAAATTCAACTGCTTTTGCCTTTATTAATTAATAAAATTAATTTGTGTTTTTAAATAATAAAATCATTTGACATACCCGATGTTACAACAATTGTTCAAAATTTTATCCACCAATGTGTAAACACATTTGGGTCCGTTGTACTCAGTTTCTACGAACTAACACAAATGTTGTCTTGTTTCACCATAACACAAATGCTTCACCATAAATTAAAACGATATCCATCAACTCCGAGTACACGCAAACCATTTTTGACACTAACTACCCATTTTTGACACTAACTACTAAAACACCACAAATAACAGGTAAATATCGCAACGACGATTGCAAAATCCGAATTCAGTATTCGGAGTCGCTGAGGCCACGTGGCGAATGACGCTAGAGACTACAGTTGTCCAGCTATGCAGTGGTTGAATGCACCATAACTTCAATATTTTTTTTCTCGGAAACTATAAGGATTTTACAAAATTTTGTTTTACAATATTGATTCCATTTCTCATGCTGCATCTATTCCCAATTTTTTTTGGATAAGTTGTGAATCACCCTGTATATAAAAATTTTTTCAAGGTGTAAATATCAAAAATTAATTAAACTTAATTAATTCAACTGTTTTATGATACAATTCAGTATGCTAAACAAATAACGGCATTAATTGCATTTAGAATTCTATTAAAGAATAAAGCGCATTTCTTTCAGTGTATTTTCTATTTATCTTTTCCATGTATAAAGCTAACATTGAGGTTCAATCTGATTAGGGAAATTATAGAAATAAATATTACACAGAACTTATAATCCCGCAATTAACTCCAACCGCAATAATTTTGTTTTATAAGACAAGTTAATTTTGAGTGGGATTTACTAGGTTTATTCCTTTGAAATACTTTGTTATTTATATGTCAGTTAGATTTTGTAATAGATTGTACTTTTAGACTAATAGCATTTTTAAATTACGCCAACTAAGCCTCTCTCGTTTGGGTATCACTAAAACCAGCATTTTCATTACCTATAATTTTTCAGCATTGAATTTTCGACATTTTATTTAAAATTCACGTTCAGTGTGAACACGGTCTTTCTCTGAGGGTTTATTTTTGTTTCCTCCAACAAAAGACAATGCAAGAGATGTGAAACATCGAAAAGTCGTTACACGCAAGGGGCGAGCAAAGACAGATGATCACAGTCTGAGAAAGCTTGGAACTTCTGGGAATTATTAAAGCCATTTAATACAACATCTGGAACTTTTCCTTCGAACAGTTGAAAAATAATGAAAACATTAATTTTTATCCATTTATCCTCCTGAAGGAATGCCTCTGCGCTCCCTGTTTGCCCCTCAACCAATTATGGTGATTGGGATCTCTTTTTCCATGTGTATATTGCGAGTAATTATTCAAGCTGAGAACGATGCACAAAATATACAGGAGCGTTTGAGTACTGCCAGTTCCTCCCCTTTCGCACACAGGTTCCTAGTTGAAAGGCACTTCAGATTTGTACTTCTAATTAAAAAGCTTCAAGATTTTATTTTTTTATTGCGGGGGTTCACTTATTACTGTTATCACAAAAGATTTTGGGACCTTTCAGGGATATGTCAAATCAGTTTGCTTGATATGTTTTACATGTGGGTGAGATATAACTTTCAAAGTATATGTCATGTCTTAAATGTCATGGTTACACTATGCCTACTGACACAAAGCATTACGGTGTACCTACTGGCAAAGACTGATCTACTAACATGTAGTTACTATGAAACAATGACTTATTGTTATGATGAGAACAAATGAATGCATGTGGTCTAGTGATGCTGATAACAAATGATTTTAGCAGTTTTCTCTATTATTTTGCTTTGTTACAATTATGTATAAACATTACAAAATTTTTTACGTTTTATAGGTAAATAAAGAACTTTGATAGAAACAGTGGTATTATTCTTCGGATAACTTTATCGTTTGTTAAAATATATCAACTGTTTTAATTATTTTTTAGATGTTAAAGAAGATGCAGTGCAACATGTAATTTAGCANATACTTCGTATAACTTTATCGTTTGTTAAAATATATCAACCAAGCTCTGTTTTAATTATTATATTTTAGATGTTAAAGAAGATGCAGTGCAACATGTAATTTAGCACACATGAGATATTTATAATCTACCAAAATATCCCAACAAATGCTACCTACATTACTATCATATAAAAAAATTCTTTCTTGATGGTGTTTTGCGATATTTGACTCAAATTTGGATGAGTTACTGCCAGTTGGTATAAAGATGTGATGCAATTTTAAAACGTTATGGTACCAAACTGGGTCAAAACCTGTAAAAGTAACCTCGTTTTACGGTAATCAGAATTGGACCTCCACTAGTATACAAATTTAAAGTTTTGCCGGAGGCGCTGGTAATAATAATGTCTAACAACAAAATTAGTGCGATCTTATAAATACGTGTACATCTCGTATTAAATTCTTGAATAATAACTTTAACCAAACCTTATCCTTTATAAATACCTAATTATAAAGTAAATCTGAGAATACCTCATTGCTTAGGAGTATTTTCAAAAATTAGTATATGAAACTTTTTAATAAATACATATAATGGTGTGACATAATATTTATTCTGATATTACAGTATATTGTGATAAAATGAATAATAGCTAGGAATTTAAATAATAAAGGCAAAGGCAGGTTAAAATACCAAATTTAATTTTAAATAAAATATAAGTTTGACCAATAGTACANAATAGTGGTTACATAATGATGCATGCCATCATACCTTATATCGTTACTGACTCGAAAATCACTTGCTACTGCCCGAGGTATTCGTCCTGTAGCGCGAGCTGGTACTTTATACCTCGTTAGATATATGAAAATAAATTTAAAAAAAAACGTCAAAATATGATTCCTCTACAAATTGTTGGTTTTACTCTACCTGCAATATATTTCTCCTAAAGTCAAGTTGACAAACGCTCCCTGAAGGGTAACTCCAGTAAAAGAAGATTTACAGAAGATATTAGTTCAACCGAGCTACTGCCTAACGGGCCCATATGGGAACATCAATGTTTACAACAATATTATACATAAACAGATAATCAATTAAATTATTCTCGAATAGGAATATGTTTTTGGATATAATAGTGTAATAAAACACTAAAAGCAACTAGTATAGAATAAAATATCTAATAATTATTATACTTTCACGAAGTTGATGTCCATATTTTCAACAAACTCGTACAAACAAGTTTTTCACTCGATACAAAAAAATGTCAAATGTAAACAAAACACCGCATGAACTCTCCTAAGGGCTTCATAAATCATACTGAAGACGTGCAAATAATCAGATTGACGAAAGCTGGCAAAAAATCACTCTCAAATCCCACTTTTTATCTTGACGTTTATTGGCTCCATATGGTACCTTTAGGCGCTAATGGGTTAATCCCTTTTCCGTTATTTGACGTTGAATACATCGATTCGGGTATTCCCCCAAAACAAGTCCCCTTCCACTAACCATATTTTTGCTTGGTATAGGACGCACAACAAATCGATTTTCTTTGTTTATTTATAAGCTACATTTTTGTTCATTATACTCTTTTAATAAAATGCGTAGTTTTTGAGTTATTCGCGAAAAATATTTTGAAAAAGTGTTTTTTTTTTACTCAAAATTCTAAGTGAATTGTGAATAATTAAAAAATATTGATTTCTCGAAAACATTCTTCTAATATTTTTGCTCAAAACTTGGTTCTCTATTTGCATATATTTGCGTTATTTTTGAAAAAAAAATCCACCACCGAGAACGGATTTCAACCCGCAACAGGGTGGAAGCGTCAATCGGCGCTATGTCATTAATGTTCATTGACCCTTTCTCTAACTATCTGCCAAATTTCAAGTCGATCGGTTCAGTTTCAAAGAATTCGGAGGTGAAAAGCTTCAATGACTGTACTACAAGTTTGTTTTGGAGAGAATGTAAAACCAAAGATAGTATGTGTTTTGACAGATGTCAACCAATAGGAGTGATGAAAGCAATTTGAAATTGAGATAGTACATAAAATAAAATTGAATGTAGTATATGACATAAGAAAAATATCAAAGAGAGGATTTCAAACAATAATTTAATTTAAATACTATTAACTTTATTCAGAATTAAAATTTGTAGTGATTGGTTGAATTTTGAATTACTAGAATTAAGAATAAGTAATAAAGAAAAAAACAGAGTGCGTATATAAAAAATGTGTGCGTTATCTGAGATACAAAAGGAGAACAAAATTTAGTTGATTTGATAATTAAAAGTAGGAGGCCGCTGCCGAAAAGCCAAGAGTAAATTATTTAAAAAACGTTTCCACAGCAAGGTAAACACGAAAAATAGCCGGCTACACCATTTTCTTGAATTTCCCAGTCGCAAAGAAGCACAAGTTAAGAACAAGAGAAACCAAACGACATAATTCACTATTTTGGGATTCGAATGTACAGCAGTAACAGCAGTGAAGAAGTACAGTGCACTGAGTTAGAAGACAGATTTCAAATTTCAACCAAGGAACATTAACAAAGCAAGAGTTTGCATCGAGGGACGTAAAGCCTCAGGACCAATTGGAATACGAAGCCCAGTGACTTGGGACAATTAACTAAAGGTAAAATTCACAAAGAACTATAAATAAATGCACCGTTGTTTTAATGTAGTACGGAATATCCGTTATTTATATCTGTTGTTTAATTTTATGATTTAGAATAAGTATTGGCGCAGGATAGAGTAGGTTAGAATAAGGTTTGCGTATGATCTGAGAAGTGTCATTTTAAAAATTTTGAATTTAATTGAATATAATAAATAAATCAATTGTTAGCTAGTCACACAAGATATTATTTATTTTTCAAAATACAGTAGA
>NW_019416985.1:151717-158667 GCF_000390285.2 Anoplophora glabripennis | reverse complement strand
TGATACCTACTTTTGTTGTTATTTTAAACCATGTCCATTCCAATCGTCGGCTATTTTTCGCTCCTGTCAAAGTAAAGTAGGCCAAACCCTATATCGACGCATTTCCCTTCAAAAGGTCTATCCATTTATGCTTAAAAAATTAGGTGGTGCTATTTAAAAAAAATGTCGATGACGTCATAGGTTTATAAAACATAGCGCAAAAAAGGTTTAAGCAACGTGACAAAACGACAATTCTAATTTACTAATTGACGTGTTTTAGCGTTTTTGTGAAAACTCAACACAAAATAAAATATGAACTTTTTGCGTTACTTCTGGGACGCACTGTATATACACACCCCAAACAATATAAGAGAATACATATAAATTATATTGGAATCCGACTATACGAACTTACAAAACAGTCGCACATAACTGACCGGTTATGACACTTGAGAATAAAACGGAAAGTATCCCTTATATAACAGATATAGCAGTACCATCTAATCAAAATTTAATAAAAAGATATTAAGAAAAGAAAGAAAAATATCAAGAACTGGCAATATAAATAGAAAGAGTTTGGAAACAAAGTCGAGTGTACGTTATTCGTTTGTTATTCCAGCCACAGGTATTCCACCACATTCGTTCAACAAACATCTCGCGTGAATCAATTTAGATCAGAATATTCACATCATTGCACGAAAAGCTATACTTATTCATTCACGCTCATTTATAAACTAAAAATGAACTTCTGATGGATTTGGTTTTGGTGCGTCCATCGGGAGGATACACAAGTGATAGCTGTAAAAAAGGAACAATAATAATAATAATAATAATTAGCCCAGAGGTCGAAGACGTGCGGGAGAGGGGGCGACATATTATTGTTCTATACACTGCATAACACCCAGGAATGACTTCCGTTGAAGCCCCAATCATCATTTAGTACAGTATCAATCGGTATCGATTTCTCACATTGAACCAAGCCAACGTGTTTCCATCCTACCATGCCCACAGAAAAACTTCCTTGTCCGCATATATCACATCAATCTAGATATCTTCATCGACGAGGATCTAACCTGCAGTAGTCCCATTGATGGATTCGAGTACTGACGTATTTCTCAAAAATCGAATACGTGACATATAAGTTACTTTTTTCCATAGTTTCGAGAAAGGGAAAATCTTCCAAAAGTGTCATAATTAGCCTACCCTGTACACTCCAATAATCTTATTAATCTGTCCATCCATTTTTTTTTTAAATATAATTTGTTGAATACTTGTGACACAATGTAAAATATTCTTTGTTAATATGAGTATAATAGCAATTTTATGAATGAAATGATTAAGACAGAATTGACGAATTTTACTTAAATCTGAGTATTTGTTGTTCCCCAGGAAATAATTTTATACTTTTGTATGGGCATCTAAAAACAATTAATAGTCTCCCTAATGCGAATCAAATGAACTATTATTGAATTTATTTTTACTCAAATTTAATTTTAATGGACTTAATTAAACACCATATACTTACATATTTATTTTTTTTGTCAATTCATCTGACATCGTAATTAAAAAAAGAGTTAATTTTAAGCATTTAGTGAAATTATTTACTTGTGAATTTTAGCAAATTCAATGAACCACGTATTGAACTGAGTTTTGGAAAAGTTATATAGTAACAAATTAACAAATTAACATTATTAATTAGTTAACAAATGTTCTTGAAATAGGTACTTAAAAAAGGGAGTCAATTACCAAAGCGAAAACTGAAATTCAAAAAAATATTTATTTAATAAAATTAGTGGTTTTGTATAAATACAAATAGACTAACTTTTACAAAATAGAAACTGATCGTACGAAGTTATGTTATTACTTACTTCTTTAGTAGTCTATAGTTAGTACTTTAGTAATGTATATTTAGTTAAACGAATCAGTATCCAAGAAACTGGATTTATCTATTATATTCAACTACACTCCTAGTACCTATAGACACCATGCTTTTTTGCACTTGTCTCGATAATAGATGACATAACAGTAAATTATTAGGTTTTCTATGGACCTATCAATAGAATGTTAACAGAGTGGGGACGATAAACAATGGCAAAAAAGCAAAATATACCTACTCACATTTAGATAGAAGTATACTAAACACGAGTTATTTTTAATGTATCTTTAGAATTGTCAATAATTTAACTCAGTGGATGCAATCAATACTTTTAATGTGTGCACATACACCAATTACTTGCAGTGTCTTTTCTACTACTCCAATTCTGCTTGACATCCTAAATAGTCCGCAGACTAATTTTGGATCTGGTTTTGTAAAAGTCTTTTTAAGCAATACAAGATAGAGTTGGCTTTACATGACAAGACCAACAGAAATCCTCTTGTAAAACGGCCAGTTTCACAATCGTTGGTTATCTTTTTGATAAGGTAACCTTGACCAAGTTTTTCCTTCTGTTAAAGGTAAAAATTATAATAATTTGTATATAAAGTGTGGAAAATGTGTTCATTTGGCCAACAGCATATTTTAATTATTTATGTTCTCAAACAATTTTATCATATTGATGGTAAGTAAATTTCATTTTGTTTCGTTTCAAAAAGTCTCCAAAATGCCATGTTGTAGTAATATTTGTAAACAAAATATCCCTCTTATTTCTCCCTTATGCAATTGTAATATGAATGATTAATAGAAGGTGCCTATAATAAATTATAATTACCTGAATCACATCAAATTTCGCGTTGCTGCACTGCACTGATAGGCCATTTGTTGACAACTGAATTTATGGCCAGGTAGCCCAGTGCGGCTGTGTTTGTGCCCTGTTTGCCCGCGCGCTCTTCAACGGGAAGACCAGACTTGTATATGGGTATGACGAAATAAATATGACAACAAGTTTTTCAAATATTTCAAAGCCGAGTTGCTGCGTCAGCGACCGAACCTGATACATACTGCCAACCTTCAATTGAGATCGGAAAGACTATAATTTGTGGTTAAACAATTCAACTATTTCACAAGAGCCATTACGTCTTCAAGTAAGACAATCTTGCGTTAAGCTGATTTTTACAGTATCGTTACGAATTTATTGCAATGGACAAGTGACAAAATTTAGGAGAAAAGCAATAAATAACCCATAGTGACATATTTTGTGACAGTCGCTTATTTGTGTGAGAAAGTAAGTTTTCAGTACCTGTCTACTTAACTTACGTACTATTTAGCATAACATACTGTGCTGCTTTTAAACTTTTTAGCATGTAAGTGCAATAATAAGTGCAATAATAAGAATGCTGTGGCTTTACTAACTCCACAGAAATCTGAAGAAGCTCTTGGAAATGATCCATTGACAAAAAATGTAATGTCAAAAGATAGAACATGTACCTTTGCGTACAGTGATTAATAATATTCTGTATTTCTTCTAATAGTTAAGTTTCTGCTGTATGTAGGGAAAGCCTAAATCTTGTGAAAAAGTCTTTTGAGTCATACCTATTCTTCAAAAATTTTTGATCTTTGTCTGAAAATTCGTGGTTCCTAACCTCCTCATCACTACTGTAAGTATTTACCTCGTAATAGTCCACAGTACAGGCCCCCCTGGAAAGTTGATTACCACATACTTTATAACTCCCTGAGGCGCATCCTTTTGACGAGTCTACCACATTTTCCTCTACGACATTTCTCGATTCCTCCGCTTTTCCACTCGGAAAAGTCCAAAAACATGGCAATTTCCCGGGGTGTTGAAAACTAAAGACCACTTCTTTTATTTTTAGCTTAAGTAACTGGAATTTTGTTGCAAATGCCGATTTAAATTTGTCCGACAGAAATTCCTCCGACATTGCCTTGCTACCGGTCGAAACATGCCAAAATAACAGGGTATTGAAAATCAATTACCACATAGATAATTTTTAGTAAAATTAATTGTAAATAATTAATTCAGTCAAAAAGTATTGTTGTCCGACAAATTTCAAGCCGCGTTTTTTCAGTCCGACAGCTGGAAATCGGAATTTTCACGGGGTATGAAAAATCGATTACCACATGTCGGACAAAAATAACACACGATAGAAAAGTGTTTTTTATAAGCAAAAATTGTAATGTCCGACAAAAATATATCCGCAAATCGTCAGTCCGACAAAAAATGATGAAAAAAATTTCGTAAAAAATGTGCACATGTATTTATAATTTCTAATAAGGTATTTTCATGTATTAAGCAAAATTCCATATAAATATACAATACAGGGTGTTTCAGAAAGACCTCCCGTAAATACAGGGGGTGAGGACGACAAAAAATAAGAATTTTTTGTCATATGAACTATATGTCTATCTCCTCTTCTCAAAGCTCAAGCTTACTTTGAGAAAAGTCACTTATTTTATAGTGTAATATTGTAAGAGTTTAATTAAAAGCCTTTTTTCTCGAAAATCGTCCACATTAGGAAGTTCTAACAAGAGTACATTATTTTTAGAAAATAAAATTGTACAATAGAAATTGGAGCCCGACTGGTAAAAAATCTAACCTTAAAAAAAATATAACTTAAATTGTAATAAGAATGTAGCATAACTAGCGCCCTCTATGAAATATACAAAAAATAATTAGACTAGCGTATTTGGCACCCTTAAAAACCTCGGACTACCAAATTTCATAAAAATATTTCGCACCATTTGGAAATTTTCATAAAAATGTTATTTAAAAAATTTTATTTTGTCTCTCTGTATCTCGAAAACAAGAGGAGATAGACATAGAGTTCATAAGACAAAAAATTCTCATTTTTTGTCATACTATCACCCCCTTTATTTACGGGAGGTCTTTCTGAAACACCCTGTATATATTTTTCGTTTTATTCTTGTAATTGTAAATCTCTATATGCTCAATTTAGCCAAATAAATATCGAGAAAAGAATTAAACGATTTCAAAAAAGTATGTATGGTGTAAAAAAATTATGCACAAAAGTTTTGGGATTTTCTTTTAGAAAAATAGGAAAATTTTTGTAAACGAAAATAACAAACGCGAATGAAAACTTGAAAGAGAAAAAAGGATTTTTATATTAATGCACTAAGATCGTATTAATCGCCTCAAAAATAACTTAATTTGTTTATAACTTTTAAATTTTTAAGCATAAAATAAGCAATATTATAATTATTAATTTGAAACAAATAATAATTAACATAATAATAATTAATAACCATTTATAAATATGAAATTTTTGGAGTGAAAAAATTAAATTTCATTACGTTTATTGATTTATTGATTTTTTAATAATTTGCGGACATTAAATCGTCGGACACTTATATCACTATTTTGTACAGTAAATTTAAAAGTGGAAAAAATGAAAATTAGATATGTGCTAATCGATTTTTCATACCCCGTGAAAATTCCGATTTCCAGCTGTAGGACTGAAAAAACGCGGCTTGAAATTTGTCGGACAACAATACTTTTTGACTGAATTACTTTTTGACTGAATTAATTATTTACAATTAATTTTACTAAAAATTACCTATGTGGTATTTGATTTTCAATACCCTGTTATTTTGGCATGTTTCGACCGGTAGACACGTCAATGTCGGAGGAATTTCTGTCGGACAAAATTAAATTGGAATTTGCAACAAAATTTTCAGTTACTTAAGCTAAAAATAAAAGAGAAATTGCTATGTTTTTGGACTTTTCCGAGTGGAAAAGCGGAGGAATCGAGAAAAGTCGCAGAGGGAAAATGTGGTACACTCGTCATAACGAAGCTCCTCAGGAGTTATAAAGTATGTGGTAATCAACTTTCCAGAGGGGGCCTGTACTGTGGACTATAATCTTCAAAATTGATTTTTGATTTATACAGGGTGACATAGAAAAAAGTACATTGCATAGTGCCACACAATAGAGGACACTAAAATAAGAAAAAAAGTTCCTATGAACATGGGTCTGCAAGGCCTTCGGTTAAAAGATACGGGGTGTTGAATTTTATTTTTGTTTGGGTTTTTTTTTAATATCTTTAGCCAGAGACGCAAGAAATGGATAAAATGTGGTATACAGGGTTTTTTTTATAATGCTAAATTCAAATATGATCTTAGTTTTGTGATTACTGATAGAGGGCGGTACATACAGGGTTCCATATCTATTGAATCGGTCCTAACTTTTTTGCTATACACTGTATGTCATTTTCGACTGAAAAAAATTTGTTATCCCTTCTTTATACGTAAGAAAGGTATACCTTGTCCAAGTCGCTAGAAGCAATGGTTCCAGTACAAAAGCCGACAATGCACGCAAATTATTCAAAAAGCGCCAAAGTAACATTTGCAAAAACAATGATAAATAACAATTAAATAATGTGTCATAATGACACTTGTCAAACTAATATAATAATTGTTAGAGGTATTTTGTGTTCTTGATTAAGTTTTTCATTGGTTTTCTCACTGATTATTCAAAATTGCTTTCAAAAATGGTTCGCTACACTTTTGAAGAATACAGGGACATGATTATGTGTTACGGCGAAGCTAGATCAAATTCTTACGAAGCTCAACGTATCTATCGAGAAAGATATCCTTTAAGACAAGTTCCTAATGTTCGAACATTTATTGATGTGCATAGGCGTTTGGGAGAAGATGGCTGTTTTAGAAAACCAAAATTGAATAGTGGGGTTTCCAGAACTCGTCGCACTGTGCGAAACGAAGAAACTGTTTTACGAATGGTAGAAAATAATCCGAGAACAAGCACCAGGAAAACAAGTTCAGCGGTGCGAAACCTTAACCGTGAATCAGTTAGACAAATTTTCAAAGAACAACTTCTTCGCCCATATCATTTCCAAAAAATTCATTCACTATTGGAACATGACTTTGTTCCTCGTGTACAATTTTGCGAATGGTTTCAAAACCAAAGAGAAAACATTATTTCATCAATTTTGTTTACTGACGAAGCTAGTTTTAGTCGTGATGGTATTCTGAACCTACATAACATGCACCATTGGAGTGATGAAAATCCTCATCAAACTATAATTCGGAGTCACCAATA
>NW_019416985.1:137778-150378 GCF_000390285.2 Anoplophora glabripennis | reverse complement strand
TAAAATGTAGAAAATAATATGAAATAAAACTTTTAGTTGGCTGCAAATATTATAAATTTGTACAACCACTTGCCATCCTCCTTTTTTGTAAATATGTACATAATAATATGTAGAAGATAGAAAATAGAAATATTTTCAGAACAAAAAACCGGCGGCCGCAAATTGGAGTTTTTATTATTTTATTACCCTTCTCTTTTCATATGCAATTATGAGATAGCAAGAGAGTGGGATGGACGTATAGGCCGGACAACTCATTGTGCACGTGTGCGTGCACCTGGCATTTTCTCGTTTTTTTTAGGTGTGTTTTGCCGGAATTTGAATGAATGAAATAATCGTACTATTTTTACTATAAACGTATTTCCTGTAGCGACATCTATATGAATATTGTAGTACTTTGTTAGATGAAACGGGACTTCAATTTCCGTTCTTAATAGTCACTCATATAAAAAAATGAAATAAAATTTCTCAATCGGCAGCTGAATTTGGCTTGAAAATGATGCTGCACAATTTTATTGCTTATTGTTTATTTATTTTTTAAATACTCTAAATTCACAAGAAAAGTAAGATGGCTTGCATTTACCGAAGTATAAACAGAACAAAAATGCAGTAGCAATTTCTAGTTGTCACGATATTCCACAGCACAATATCCCACAGTATATTTTTTCGAATGATCTGCCAATAAGCAAACTATGAAAACAGTATTATTAAAAATATATACCATGTCTAAAGCGCTATTACATAGATATTCAACATTTGATCCTTAGTTTTTAAATACAAGTAGGTATTTCAATTATTTCATGCAAAATGAAATGCATAAATTCAAATGAGTTTCAAAACTGCAAATGTAGTTGACCTACATAGATGAGGAATATTTAAAGGGCAAAAGTTAACATCACAACAATAATTAAGTGCACTCTTTGAAACTGGAATCCTTAATTAACAGGAAGTCAAGTTCCAATTTGAAAAAGTTTCAACTAAATAAATGTACTGTGGATGCAGATGAAAGATAAACTACATTTGTTAAATTTTGATTTTTAGTTATTTAATAAAGAGGATTTTGTAAATATGAGATTCTTAAAATAATACACATTTCTTTTTAAATTAATTATATTTAAAGATTCACACTTTAAAAAGTTCTTTTACGGACAATCAAACAGACATCTCCATACAAATATAAGGAAGTACTATATAAATTATGCATCCGTGTTTTGAAAAATGAAAAAAAAATAATTCTTATTTATCTTTGAAATAAATAAACCTTACTAATCATTCAAGTGGTTCTCGAATTCTCAGTAATAAAAAATAATAACAAATTAACAAATTTTAAATCAATTTGTGTTAACATAAATGTGTTAACTATGCCTACATAATCCGTTTTTAATAGTTTTACTTACAATTTATTAATCTTGCCTAATTATTTACATTACAAATTAAATTTACAACTGCTGCTAAATAAATAATGTCTATAAATATTCAGCCCGGTCAAAGCGGGATGTCTATTTTAAAATGCCATTTATAAACCATCGAATCGAAATGTAATAAAACTGGAAACGAAAAGCAAACCAAAAACGCCCCAAGAGTTTTATTCTTGTTTATTTGAGCTGGAAAAAATAATAAAAGCAACCTCCTGCGGTACATTAAACTACCAAATTTAAATGTTTATCTTAGGCTCTGTATTTTTTATTCTCCACGTGAAGAGGGACGTTTTTGCACTTGTAGGTAATGAATATAAACAGGAAAATTCAACAGCCTGATAAATTTTAAATAATCAGGAAAACGTTGTTTGAATTTATTATTTTAAGATAATTTGAAAATGTGGATTATTTTTATTTGATAACAGTTTTTCCATTAGCATGATAATATTATACTACAACTTTTACACAACGTGAATAAAATGTACTATTTTAGTACCTAATTCTATGGATCAAATTTAGTTCTATTGATAAGAAATTAAAAAACTAACAGATGTATGTGATACGTTCCCTTCCATTTTTATAAAGCATGAGACAATAACCAAAACATAGTATGATAGAGCAATAAGTCCTTTTTTCGAATTACATATGTCAATTTGACAAGGCGCTAAATTTTCATGAGAATTTTTAATTTGAAAAAAAAACGGACATTACTTATTCCCCGTACCATTATTTAATTAACTGCTATAAGTTAAGCGGGTTTCAATTGGTAAGTGTTCTATTAAACCTTGAAAAGCGTTCTGAAGGAACTCCAAATAAAGTTGTCCATTCAATCGGTCCGGCAATACGAATGGTCCAATAAAAAAATTGCTAATGATTCCTGCCCAGATGTTAATTGATTGGAACTGATGTTGATGATGCGAAACAATAGTCGCATGAGGATTTTCATCAGCACATACATGTGTGTTGCGTAAATTGGTGATACCATTTTAGGTAAACCTTGCTTCATCCGTGAAAAGAATAGTGCTAATGAGGTTTACATTATTTGGTTGCTGATCCAATAGCCAGTTTGCAAACTGCATTGTACGAGGAAAATCTTCAGAAATCAATTAATCTATTTTTTGCAAATGGTATGGATATAACAGCTGTTATTGAGGAACTTCATGTACTATTGTTTTCGATGTATTGAACTGTGCTGATAATTTTCGAGTGATCGTTGATGGAGTGTCTTCTACAGCAATTAAAATATTTTCCTCTAATTGCGGCGTACGTACGGTTCTTCTCAGACCAGCATCAGTACTATTTTTTCCAAATTTTCCTACGAGAAAGTCAATAATATATTGTAACGAATTGGAAATGTACACAATGGATCACGAATGAAAAGTTACCTGACCGAACTTTGGATCATAAATAAAAATTAATTATTAATACAGCAAACAATAAAATACTATACAATTGTTAATATAAAAATTCTGAATATAAAATAAGTAACAATTAAGAATATCACATAGTATAAAATTGATAATTTTAATTTAATTCACAAATACAAAATAAAATTAAAAAAAATGCATGACATCGACACTTATTAACACTCAGTACAGTGAGAAAACAGAATTTAAACCTAGAGTGACGTATATCAAATAAAAGCCCAATATCCATAGATGAATTTGGTATGCATATTTTGGGAAGACGAGTAACTGTATAGAAGATATCTTAAATGAACTTAAGTCATATATGAAAAAAATTTTTATCAAATGTCAAATTAAATTATAATTTTTATCAAATGTCAAAACTAAAGTTGGCTTTACAAGTACCTAGAGATGACCTAGAAAAAGAACATAAAATGTTAAAATAAAAGGACATTTGTAACAAATGTATCAGTTATAAGAAGTGCAGTGAAAAGTGTTGTTAAAAAAAGGACATCCAAGGACTGGAATTTCTGTGAAGGGACCTTAAGAAAAATTAAGACCAAAAAATCCAGAAAGAAGGAGAAACAAAAGTTTATTGATTAGTTACGGCTTGGGTTTTGTAAAAACTAGAAAGGAGAGAAGCAGCTTCAATAAATTTTAAATAAGTTCAAGGAATACAGTCAAGGAAGTAAATTAAGCTCACCAGCAAGGTAGAAATCAGTGTGTGCTCAAAATCCAGAAAAAGAAAATTTGTCATCGAAGAAAAAAATTTCCGTAGGTAACCAGTATAAAGCAGTTTCCAGAGAGGTTTCCAGTGGCCCCATAAATGGTATACAGGACATCTACATAATTTCCAACAAGGAAAGATGCAAATAGCAGATAACAGGTACCTAAAATTGAAAAATAAAGTGCACTATAATAAAAATGATAGCTATAACCTAAAAATAATACAATACTAATGCATTAAACCTTAGAAAATGGATAAATAATAACAACAGGACTTACCTGAACAAAATTGAATACAAGCAATTTAATCATAGTTTTAAAAAACTCCAAAAATTTGATGAGCTCAAACAAAGTTATAAAAGGTACAGCCATTTTAATTTTAAGATGAAATTCAGTTTGTAAATAATAAGAACGTATGCATTTTAGGATAGGCAAAACACAATACACGGACAAGTGATTAAAATAGAATAAATAAAACTAATTACAAATACAGTAAATTTTTTTTAATAAAAAAACACAGTCCTTGGTATTGTATAAAACTGTAGTACTTAGAATATAAAAAGTATAAAAGTAAATAAAATATTCTTTATTATTGTTAAAACAAAAAAATTTAGTATCTAGAGAAGCCATTCACAATTTAAGTCAACAANGTACAAGGGCAACAATTTGAACATCTTCTAAAAACTTAATGTTTTGTTTTAATTAATCATATTTTTCATCATACCATTAAAATTTAATTGTTGAAGTATTTATCATTGTTTTTGCAAATAAAAAAAATTAAAATTCAACACCCCGTATCCTTTAACCGAAGGCCTTGCGGACCCATGTTCATAGGAACTTTTTTTCTTGTTTTAGTGTCCTCTATTGTATGACACTATGCAATGTACTTATTTCTATGTCACCCTGTATACAAATGTTCAGATTCACGTAGGTATATTAAGGTTCTAGTTATCATTATCATGACATAACGACGACATTGAAGTTAGCTAGATATCGTGAAACAGTTTATTTAACAAGTCACTGATTGTATCTTTCAATTTTTGTTCACAATAAACCATTTTTAGGGAAAAAAAGAGAAAACTATTTGAAACTGTGTTTTTTTTTAGTAATAACAGCACAAAAAATTCAAAAGCACGCCAAAATCACCATTTTGTCCTCGCAATTCCCCGTAAAATTTTTATTTAATTCCACTCCCACACTGTTCAACACCACCAATTTAATATTATCTGTTAAAGCGCCGCGGCTACATTGAGTTGCCAACTCAAATATACATACGGTCATTGTTTATTGAAGGATTTAATTACTCAGAACGGAATTAGTACCAGCGTTAGGTGGTCGGGCGTAAATACCAGAAACATTTTCTAATAACGCTCCTCGCACGTTATCCGGGCACGTCACTGGAAAGGGGCTTTCCAGACGCCGCGGCCGCGATTGGTCTGAGAAGAGAAGAGGCAAACACTGGACATACAGAGTTAATATTATAACATTTGTTGAGCAAACAGACTGTTTGGTCTCTGATTAAATTGAGTTTGATTATTGCATGATCACGGATCCAGAAGGCTTTGTTAATGCCGCGTCATTCGGCAACCGTGCGTACCGTGAAATTTTGATGAGGTCTTTTCATTTGAAAATGAGTGCGTGCGCGCAAACACTCTGAAATATAAATGGCTGGCTGATATTTAATTTTCGCCCGGCTGGAATTTGGAACGCATGGATGTAGGAACTCTAGCCCGTGCTGCATAAAATATATGTTATATTTATTCTCTCCGAACAAAGCGATTCGCTGATTTATGGATTTGTTTTTCAATTTTTAATATTTCAATGTTTGTACACTGATCCTCTCATTCGTATGAATTGAGGGTATTGTAGGATCTACTAGGATTACAAAAATGTGTTATACTGTTGCGTTCAATTGTGAGCTTTAATATACTATTCCTTTTGGGGTAAACCAGGTGATATCAATTACTAGGACAAGCCTTCTATCACATGTATTTATTCCTTTTTTGAATTTGATAACCACAGAAACACCTTGTTAGAGTTAAAATTTTAAAACAATTTTTATTAATAACAGTCGCTTTCTAACATATTCCCACAAGCCATTTGAAACTCGAATAGAGGATCAAAGCAAATGGGAGGAAAAGTTTGATACCCTGGAAAAAATTACTCCAAAATGGCCAGAGGGACAGGTGCAGGAATATATGGATTCAGACTCAGATAGAGTGCAAGCTACAGTGTGGGAAGGTTTTCTACTGTATTTCAAGCAGAAATTATCGTAATAATGGCTTGTTTAACAGAATGTTAATAGAGGTTATAAATATAAACTCATATATGTATTATAATTTTAATATTTATTTTTAATTTTGTATTTTTGTAATTTGTGTGTATAATTAATTTATTGTTTTGTGTATTAAATGTATTTATTATGTGGTATAGTATATAATTTTTGTAATGTGTAATGATTAAATATTCGTTTGTGCGCCTTTTGTTGTGTAGAATGTTATTTGTGTGTGTTAAAATCAAATTTTTCATTGGATGCAGGTTCTCATAATAAAATTTAGTAATTACAATGACAAATTTGAACGAATTGTACCTTGGTTTTGCTAATCTCTCCTCCAGCAGCTTTACCTTGCATGAATAATGTTAACAGTGTACATTTTATTACAGTGTAGATAGGAATGTTTAGTTATCAATGCTACACTGTCCCTCAAAAAACACTTATTCAAATTACCAACATGAGTTCTTACCTCAGAGAAGCCGTTCAATGTTATTTAAATTTACCATTTACTATTTATTTGAGTAAGAAGCACTGAATGAAAGCAAAATTTTAACTATTTTCACAATGACATTTATTAATTATTCATCTTTGAATTCCGAACAATATTTTAAGAAACACAGAAACTAGATTTGTTATGGACTTTTACATGACTTAACAGTAGCGGCGAGTGAACATTGATTGAATGTGTTCTGCTTAGGATTGTTACATTTGTTGAATTGAATTCCGGGATATTAAGTGCCGGGAGAGCCTCTAAATGGCGCCGCAGGCGAAAAATTTTAAAATTTTCACGCGTCACGCGTTTTCCTGGCACTTCTGAATTTCAAGGAACAATCCATTTATACAAAAATACAAATTTTCACAACGATTTTTTAAATTGATACCTTTTTTAAATATCTATTCACGAATTACCTACTGACGGTATAAATAAATTGGAATAAACTAAATATATTTTATTAAATTATTGAATATTGTTTAAAAACAAAAAAATCGTTTGTGAAGTTTACCAACGATTCAACGAATTTTAATTTTCCTCGCCGTGTTATGATTTTTTCTTTATCTTTTTATATATATACGTACATATATTCCGGGAGTTATACTTGCAAATCCGAAATACGGGACCATACAGCTAATTCCCGGTACAATCACAGGAAATCCCGGTCATACCCATGTTCTTTTAATATGTCGTCAAGATCTGCACTAAATTTATGAGTCCACGAAACACATCAGAGTTGTCCGAATTTTCTGTCTCATCATGTCCGCGAAGTTCTAATTCGAAAGCTCCGCAAAATTTTTTGCAGTCTATGATATTAGATAATACATAACAATTTTTCGTTACCTGTTCATTGTGTTTCCGTATATTATCCCAATATGCAGAATCTAACTGACTTCTTATGTTTATTTTACCTAATGACTTAAATGAATTAAATCTTTCACACTGTATATTGTCCATGCTTTATCCCCACCGAAAAGTAAGCACGGAAAACAAAACAGTGTATTTTTTATATCACACCCGCACACCCACTCTGCTTTTGTGTATACATTATTGTTAAATTGTCTTTTATAACTTACTTCGGTTTGTTCCACTAACTTCAATATTTAATTCTAATTCTTTATTTTTAGTTTATCCTCATAACGCAGAGAACCAAATAAAGTTTTTTGTAAAAACGAAACACTATTCATTTTAATAACTATAATATTGCGTAGACGCCTAAACGAAAATATTCACACGTGCCGCTCGCAGAAATAAACCACCACGTACCACGTACGAAATATTACTGCATTTACTGCAGCAGTGGCTGTCGTTGTTTGCAGCCACAAAAGCCCATATAAAAGTGACGTGGGTCACGACGTTACGACCCTGATTAGCCAATAAAAACAAAGGACGCATCTAACTGTTAGCTCTGCACACATTTTGTATATGAAGTTGCATATATTAAGGAGCGTAGCTCGCGTCGTAATAAATAATAATATAAGGTCCTAGATTTATTTTAGCGCGAGTACATTTGGATTCTTTAAATATTTTGTTAATATTTAATATGATTAAATACATAAAATTTTATGTGTTCTGCAGCTCCGCAGCTCTTATGGTAAAACCGCCACTGTGACTTAATAACTGATAAATATCTTAACTCTACCTAACATGATTTAGAAAATGTTTGGTTAACCAATTAGTACTGTTTTAAAAGTGTTACGAAACAAATTAACTTATATTAAGAACATAGAAACTAAACTAATCCTTAAACTATGAAATGTTCAAAAATATCATTTTAATTTTTATCCACTGACATTGTCTATGGTTTGAAATGAAGTTTTCAATTTCACAAAATGTTTTTTTACTTCGAATTCGCAACACTTTAATTTATGTTTTGGAGAATATGCTTAGGCAACTGGACTTACGTTTTCGATAATATCTGCATTGGAATGTTCAATCGTCACTTTAACCTCACTTTTAGTCGTGGTTTCAGCTGTACTCGTCTCTTGAAAAAAGGTTTCTGTTTGTGAGTTGGTTGTTCCCTCGTATTCTACGATGTTATTCGAGAGCTACGGAATAACATGCACCCCTCACCTGTGTCTGGGACCAACCTCCTTCCCTTCTAGCTTGTTGACTTCTCACGATGCTCTGTTGTTTTCAGTTACAAAGTAAATTTTCTGATTTGTCCTTTTGTTATTGGTCACTTGTATACATGATATTGTTTTCTAACTGCGCACTTTCTCCAACATATTGCGATGTAATTTTATTTTAATTAAATTACGGCGTAATTTGTATTTTGTAACTGCGTAGTAAATTTTATACATCTTAAACTAATTTACAAGAAATTTTTATATGACATTCTGCATGACAATTTTTATAATAAACTTCTAGCCTATGTGTTTTCTGATACTATAATATTTGAATTTTCTTTTGTACTAAATTATTTAACGTTTATTTAATTGTAAAATTGTTACATTTGCCATTCTTGTGGCATTTTTCTTTTTCTTTCATGCTTCGAACCTAAACTTTATTTTCTTGACATACTTCTCGTTTAAAATGTATTNATAAAATTAATAATAAAGAAGAATTTTATTACAGAAACAAAACCAAAATAACGCAACACATAATACATAACACAAAATTGGCCAAATTAATAATTTCATAACAAATACCTAAATTAAAATCAAAATAATATTTTCTTAACAATATATTACCTTATTAACTGGAATCGCCCAGCATTTTCCCTTAGACGTTGGTCAACTCGTTGAAATGTCTTCTGGTTTGACAGAGCACGATTAGGAAATCTGTCGTGATATAACCTTCTGGCTTGTAAAGCATTGCAAGACGCAAGACCATACATGAGATGCATATCTGTATACTCAATAAACGTGCATTCCATATTTCGAATTAATTCACAATTAAATTCATCAGGAAATCCAAAAATCGGTAAATTAATAACGAAGTAAAGGATCAATGTGTCAGCGATGTCACTTTGTTGTCGAGAAAAAAAAAGAATAGAAATCATTTTATTAAAAATAAAACATAAATTCGTTTATTATTCTTTTTCTCGTAAACGGTTCATTTTATCGACAATAGACAAGAGTACCTTTTTTTAGTCTATGGTTGAAGCTACCAAGATTTATTATTTTAAAGTCTTTATCATACAGGGTGTTAACAATTTAGGCATTAAGTTGTAAAACTTAGCTCACCTGGTAAACTAAAAAAACTAAATAATGTTTCAAGGACACTATTTCAAGAGGTCCTTACTAGTGTCCATCACGTAAAATTTTTATTACATTATATTAAGTACTTTCAAAGTTATTAAAAAAAAAAAACGATTTCCAGCGGCGTCCTTTAGGGACACATATCTCCGTCATTTTATTTTTTCATGTTCTATCTGCACCCGAGAGATTTCCCACATATATCCGAACACCCTGTATAGCAGCGATTTTGGAACTTATAGATAAGTAGTTCAAAAATACAAATTACCTTCTTAGCAACAAAATATTATTGTTCAATATGTTTCCTGAAAAATATAATTAGGTGAAACACAACAAACAAACAAGTATCATTTGTACTTTATTTTTTTATTTTGATACTATTAATTATATTTAAAAATATCGCATATCGTTTTGAAAACGTATGTAAAAAAATAAAGTGATAGAAGTGGCTGTCTTTTATTTTTGAGAAAGCTGTACCTTTTCTTAAAAACAATTTATAGGCGTTGAAACTTAGGTTTTTAAGGTGTTAAATATGTCCTTTTCACAGTTTCTTATTTGTTAACTAATATGTCTTTCAGTGATATTATTTTGTGACATAACTAAGACCGACATACATCTTCAAAACCTGCTTTGTACTAATTTCAATACAATACATTGTTTTTTTTTAGGAGAGGGCAATAATTTCTACGGAAACAAAGGAAGACAAGCTCAAAATCATCTATTTTTTTTGTTGTACCACTCCTATCCCCTCTCTAAATTTTATGCACTTGCTTCCGGAACACCCTGTATGCTACATATTTCAGAGATAAAAATTCTTTGGCAACTCAAAATCACTTCGCTGTTGGCAAAATTAAATCTCAATCAGTTTTTTTGATAAACAAGGGTGTATAATCCTGTCCGGAGCTTTTATTTCGTTCTTTTAAAGGGACTCCTGCAATATGAAACAATGAAGCCACTGTCAGGATAAACAACTTCCTTTTCGTCATGTGCAATGCTAAGATTTTTGTATAATTTGCATCGATTTAAGATATTCCAGGATGTTTTATTAGGGTTATCTGAACATTCAATTTTTTAGTGGTTTCTTTTCATATTTATCAAACAAAAATGTTTTTTTTAGTAAATTTATGTCAGGGGCAAGCCAATGGATATAGGTTTTTTAACTGTGAAGATTTTTACCGGGTATTACTAGATCATCATCAACCCAATTCTTTTTTAATTTATTAATTTTGGATCGAAAGTTGATAGTGGTAGTGTAACAAAAGCCGGGACGCGCGGTCATTTATTTATTAGTTCACGGAACGGAAAGTAAGATATTTCAGTCGTCACAAATTATCGGAGGGTTAATGGGTTTCAAGTGGGTCGCNTAACAACATGTTTTTGTAAATCCTTCAAAATGCCAACATACAATTTTTCATAAAAAATATATTCATTTTTAAAACTATATTAATATGAATATGTAGTAGTTCTTGTTTACATTCATTTATCTTTAGTCGAAAAACAGGGTAATCAGCTTTTTTTGTATAAACGGTTTTACGTTACTATATTTCAAATAAAAAATCGCAAATATAATAACACAATTTGCATTTTTGAATAAGTTAGTTTTCAAATGTGGGCTTTATTGAAGACTTTTTAGAAAAAAATATCTACCATCATTTGTTTTTTACTTATTCTCTTAATGCCTTGTACACGTATAAATCCGAACAACTTGTATATTTAATAAAATTAAGTAACATTTAATTTTAATGTACACAACTAGTAAAGTTCGTTCCTTTATATTTCGGGCACGCGTCAATATAGGCGCTGATGTAACGGGCGTTGGCAGGAAGTAGAGTTACCAACCTATGTGACCAACCTTTTACTAATCTGTGGTTAACTGCATGGCCTACTAATATGTGGCAACGTATAATGTGGTTTTGACTTACCTTAATATTTTGAATCATGTGTGAATTAGGTAGAAGTAAGAAATTGCTCTTTCCAAATTTTTAGTCGATTGTGAAATTTTTAAGTACCTACTTCTTTAAAGTGACGGAGATATCAAGCATATTTTTTGAGAACCGTAGTTAGTTATGACACAGAAAAGTTTTTTTTTGTTTTACTATAAACTAGATGTCATAATTAATTATTACAAGCTGTTGTTTAACCTGCCTTGTTAGTATGGGTCAAATCTTGCAACGTCATTTTAAATCGAATGTGGCGGACTCCCAAAGATGGCGGACCAGATATTTTTTATGCACCCCCATGATATGGGTATCAAATGAAAGGGTTTGCTGAGAAGAATACGAAAATAAAATAACGCCAAAAAAATTTTGTATGCATAAACTTATTTTTTAATGTAATAATGTATATTATACAAGGTAATACGGCGACGTGGCGACCAATTTTCAGGACTGAGTCTTCAACAGACAAAGAAACATAAAAATAGTTTTATTCCTAAAATGATTTCAAAGGGTTGACATCTCTTATATTCCTCCTAGTTCTAACCTACAGATAATTTTTTTCTCACATTTTGCATATAGATAATTACTAAAGAAGTCTATATTTTCAAAGATTCTCGAGTAACTTAGACTGTGTTTAAGGGAAAAAATGTTGCATTCGCTTTTTTGTCTTGATTTGACGAATCCTGAGCGATTGGTGTAATGGCAATGTTACACTTATACGTAAATCATGTGTCAAGTAAGTACAATAAAAACAGTTGGTGTTGTTAAGGATGGAAACTGATGCATTTCTGGTTGCCTAGATTATACCGAAAAATGGTAGAAAACAGCCCTTTTTTTATTCCAATATATCTTTTTAAAGCAATGGAAGAAAGTAGTAAAATTTCATATCACATTTGGCAAAGTATAAATGAAGACAGTAAAGCAAACATTAATTGGGATAGGTAAATAATTCGTGAGAAATTAATTTCTAAATATGAAGGTTTTTTGGACTTTTACAAAGAAACGATTATTTCTTCATAGTATTATAGAATTATGCAATTTTTTATATAGTTGTCTTTAAATAAATAAACTGATTAGACTTTATTTCATAGTTTGTTCATCACTTTATTATTTAAAAAGTTATATTGGAATAAAATTATTAAAAAATA
>NW_019416985.1:105107-137754 GCF_000390285.2 Anoplophora glabripennis | reverse complement strand
CACATTGAGCAGACTAATTATTAACTTTAAAGTCTCGGGTTAATTAATTAATTTTGATAGTTTTTCTAAATTTTGTATAGAGCGCGCATTCCCTGAATCTCGGTACGCTGTCGCGATTGAATCAATTAATTAATAATGTCGTCGAGCCGTTGTGTTTTTATTTTGTTTGTTTGTTTTGTTTATTGTTAATAAAACCCTTCCTGGAAGTTTTGTGTTTCCTTTGTTTCTCCAATTTCAGTGCTACCCTGTACAGCCAGCCACTGGATTACATCCCACGTAAGCAATGAAAGGGTAAGTGCTTGGAAGTAATTTTCTGAACATACAACATTTCTAAGTTCCACGTGTTAATTAAAGTATAACGATAACTAAATAAACTCCCTTTCGAGAATTAAGTAGTCACTCTTTCGAGGATTGAATAGTAACTCTTTCGAGCATTAAATAGATAATTAATTAAAGGTAGATAATTAAAGAAATAACCCCTCAGGTTACAGTAGCTTCATTATATTTACACTTATGAACCTTAACATTGTTTTGTTCTTTCATCTAAGGCAATTGCAAAAAATTTCTGCTGAGGGACAATTTTTGTCTGCACATACATATCACATACTTTTGATTATTTTTCTTTTATAAGCAAAATTACCTATCTGTACGTTTGTCAAAATGTTAATTTTGAATTATTTTTAAGAAATGAAGGGACCAATCTTAATTGGGGTAGGTATCTTAATATTTCCTCAAGTAAAAGCGCTACAAACCCCAAATCTCCCAACGTTGAGTGAAATAATTCCTTCACCGTAATAGAAATAGGAATCCAATTGTCAATACCAGTTAACAGGCAGGGATAACTTCCCCTTATTAGATAATTGTGGAAAAGCACAATTTCACACCCTAATACGAGCGCGGAGAGCTCCAGCTTCCTACTGTATGCGACCCCAAGCCAAGTAAAGAAATAGTGTTGGAAAACCAAAGAGAATGCAGTCTTGCCATTGTATATGAAATCAAAATCCATTAGGTTAGGGAGCTTTGGCAGCGAAAGAACCCCATCCGTAGAATTTCGTGTTAAGCTGCCGCTCAAATAGAGGGCATTGTTAAAGACATGATGCAAGGGCATGTTAGTGAATACCGATAGTGGATAATCCCTCACTCGATGGGGGAGATTGCACTTACTCACTACGGTGCATCTTTCCAAACTTCCATACTAAATCATCTTAGATGGTTCCCGTGTCACTTAGAAGTTTTCCAGATTCGCGCTTTCTTATAATGCACGTGGCTTTTCAGCCGTAGTTTTTGCGGAAAGGTTAAAGATACTACACTACAAAACTTGTCGAACTTTCGTTTACGCTTCGAGTAATCTGAAACGGTGTCTGTGACGAACAGTCGCTTATCAGACATAACGCTTTATATGAATGAAAATATTATTTAACGGTGTTGAATTAATGTGTGTCGTGTCAATAGAATAAATTACCAGTTTATCAATGTAAATTTTATTTTGGACGAAAATTATTTCTTGACTTTTTTGCATAACTTTTACAATGGTGATACAAATTAGCAATTTATAAAACTGATCAGATAAATTTAGAATTATAAAAGATTTTACATAACATTGTTGTGAAAATTAAAGGAGCATATTATATGCAGACATTTGCCCTGATTTTTCAAATATAGACAATTCTATATGCGTTTAGTAAAACTCATTATCTTACGAAGCAAATAGTGATAGATATAAAAGCATTACAAAGTTAGAAATTTAAAAATTTTCATAGTAGGTACTTGTGTAGAATTTCCGTAACCTAATAACCTGACACGGCTTTGTTTATTTATATAATAACACTTAAGTTTTATTTTTGTGAGTAGAATTGATTCTAAGTTCTATATTAATTATAAAAATGAGTCCTACTACAGAAAACAATTTAGAAAATTGTTTTGAAGACATTTTAGATGCCGATTGAGAAACATATTCGAGTTTATGAAATATTTTACAAGTGGAGGATAACAAAAAACGCTCAAAGAACTTATGAAAGTGTAATGCTAGCATATTTTTTGAGAAGGTAAGCTATTTTTTATACATATTTTGGTGTTTTTCATACAATGTCTTCCGTTATTTTAGGCAAAATCTCTTAAGGCATCCAGTTTATGGTCTATATATTTCAAAGTACTATATAAATAAACGAAAATATGGATATACCACAATATAAAAAGCTACTTGCCTCTTCATAACGTCAAAATGACATATACGAAGCAAAAAAATCAAAAGTTCTGACTATGGAAAACCATAGATCTAATAGTATACTTTATCAGATCTATTTGGAAAACGTTACTATGATTATAAAAGAGGCTCCAGACGATAATTTCTTATTAATGAAAGTGGTATTAATATTTGGTTTAAATTGGGCATGTCAGCAGAATTTTGAAGTTTAACTATTAAAGGTATAGAGAACAGGGAGAACATTTTGGTTATAACTTTACATGATACCAAAAACCAAAATGAAACTTGTATTTACGGTAGGATCAACGAGGGCAATGGATCTGAAATTTATCATAAGTATTTACAATTGAGACCCAAACAAGTAAAACACAATACATTTTTCATTTACTATAATCACGGTAAGTGCACAGTACAAGTTTTTGAGGGGGACGTCTGGCACCTTCCTCGCTGACAGTGGAACTGATATTCAAACACTTAAAAGACATGAGGATGGCAGTCAACTAGTGTGGCTGAAGGGTATATCGAGGAAAGCATCGTCAATACGTTGAAAATTTCAAAAATTATATTTCATCATCAACAACTAGTGGCACCTCAAGATCATTCAGGAATGCAGATAGAAAATCATAATAATTTTCAGACAGAACAAGTAGAATTAAATGAATTTCGTGTTCTTAACTTTTCAAATTTGAATAATTGTACTTTTAATATATGTATACAACAATGTTTCCAATATTTATATAATATTCTGTCAAACTGTTTTTTATTAACAGTGACATTATGTACAGTAAAGTGACATTTCATATGGTAAAGTGCCACTTTAGTAAACGATATCGAATTTAGTAAAATAGCATATTATCAGTCAAAATGCGAAAAAATACCTTAACTACCGCAACTTTTCAACCCCTATTTTTGTTCTTCTAAGCGTTACTGTTATATTGTCACTGAAAAAAATCAATATGCTTATTAATCTTAAAAATGTAATTGTAGTGGCTAGATACTGATATAAAAATAAGACCTGCTTCTTATTCTCATATTTGGTACATTGATTGTCAGCTAATATCTTTAGGTATGCTTTCTGCATATTTTTGTTTAAATATGTTTGAAGTAGTGATCTGTTTGAAATAAATAAAACCTCAGTTGCAACTTTACCTTTCGATATTGAAACATAAAATTTGCATTTTATACGATAGTAAGTTGGGAGCATACACACAAAACTGAATTTTAGAACCTTAGAACCTTTGAGCTTTTTCTAATATTGAATATAGAGTGTTATATGGTTAATAAAAAATGAAGTCGTCAATGCATTGTTCACCTATGATATTATTATCATATAAAACCCGTGGTGCATTCAACGTTTAATGTCTTGTTGCTCTGCCACAAATATGAATACATATGTAAGTGGTATGACATCTGTTTGACAGCTAGGACTGTTTTTTATACCTGCCAGTAAGTTTAACTATCAAATATCTTATGAATGTGTTCTCCATGAGAAAGATATATGTAGGCAAATAAAATTATTAAGAAATGAAAAACCAAAAGCAAGTCTGCAACTGTATGCAAAATGGTGGAAAACATTGTCGAGAGCCTTGAAGAGAGAAAGCACACACAGTTCTGTAACCTTGTATGACCTAACAAAGGCTTTCAACTATGTTTCACATGATATGATTTGATAAATTATTTTCTTATGGCATTCCAATTATTCCAATCTTAACTAAGAAATTGTAAGTGAATTATTTATTTCAATGATTCTTATTCAGGTTATGAATATGTGCATCATGGAGGTCAACAGGGCTGCGTATTGGGGCTCGTACTTTTCATTGTATATGTTAATGACCTGTTTCCATACCTTTTCCTTTTTGTTGGTTCAATGACTCGTCTAACTAGTACTAACATGTTAGGTAAGATTGCGATGCGAAAGTGTAACAATGGTGACCTTTACTGCTGCAGAATTCTGTGACATAATTACGTAACATGCTTTGCAGGAAAAAATGTCATGTATGTTGTAATTGACAAAGAAGTGTCACTACTACTAATGGAAGAGAATATCCATCTGAGAACATTTTTCTGATTCTGCTATGATTTAAAAATGGCGGGCATACTTCTTACATTTAGATATGCTAAATTAGCGGAAGTGTACTGCTGATGTATTATCAAAACAAATGCTTATAGCTGTTTACATTGAGAATTTATTCATGAATAAATTCACGAAGTTTTTCATGAATTTAAATCATCAATTTATTCATAGAGGGTTTGGTTTTGCATTGTTCCAAACTTCGTGTATTTCTTTGAAACGAAAATAGCTACTACCAACTTTGCAAGCAACTCGTAGCAAATAAAAGCAGTGAAAGCTTTGACTGATCATTTTAATGAAAAGAATTACATACTCATTAAATATTTTTCTTCATCACTCAGAAAACCACAAATAAGTAATTACAGACTTCTGAACTTCATGAAGAAATTAAAATTAGAACATATTCAATTCGCGAAGAAATTCTTAAATAAATTCATGAAATTATTTTAATAGCAAAGTACAACTAATTCACAAAACGAGTTCATGAATTAATTCATAAAGAAATGTATAGCAATATAAGCTATAAGGTAAACAGAAAATAATCACATTTATTTGGCTGATTTTTTCTTTCTACCAAAGCAAATAAATACTAAAAAGTTCTACTTTTATGTATGAAGTAAATATTTGAAAATAATAATCATAGTGATTGAAGAATTTGTATTAAAAATATGTAGTATAGCATTTGGTATATTTTGTTCACAGGATCTAATATTTTACAAAACAATAGATTGCTTTAATTTCTCATTTAAATATAAATAACTATGCATGTTATTTATTAGGTATTTACTTATTTTAGTCTTTTAATTTGATTGTTTTAACGTATAATGCTTTTTTGGAGTACCTGAAATTTTAATATCCTCTTCCCAACTATCCAACTTTTATAGTTTTTAAGAGCCTTTTGTATCTTATCTCCCTCAAGACGAGCCCACGGAGGGAAATTTACAACGGTAGTGTAACAAATCTAACCTCGTTGGCATATTTATACACGATAACGTCATGACTTCTTTTATTAATTGCGCAATTATAACTCTTTTAATTAAAAAAATCAGCATAAAACTCACATAAAGGCAAATGAACAACACAATTCTCGCCCGAAATAACAATTAGGATTCCGGAAGTGAAGAGAATAAATAATAATAATCTTCCACCTCATTAGCGGTAAATATTAAGTGGTTCAAATTAGAAACAGTATAATCTGGAGAAAACTGAAATTGCGAAATCGGCTCCCAGGTGAGCACTTCTATATTTTAATTAACCCGCATTAATTATGGCCGGTAAGATTATTATGCTACCAGTTCGGCTACGTGCTGCCACCGCCGCGAGATCTCGCTGATAATGAGATACATATTTTCAGGTTGTTTCCTTTTCAAGGACATAATTAATGGCCTTGGAAAAATTACATTTTTATGCTATCCGTTCTTTATTGCACCTAAAGACAGTGCACATATAATCGAACGAATTCCACAAAATACGTAAATAAAAAAAAATAAAACTGGAAAATATCAGTTCAAGGATTTAATAGTTGCAACTTTTGACATAAGTTGACAAGATATGGGCGCACCAGTGACGAGAATCGACATTTTTCTGATCAAATTCGCCCGCATGCAAATAAAATTGCTTGAATATTTTTTAAAATAATTTTCAGAAACGGCACTTTTGCGGATTTTTTCAGAAAATGCACATGCGATATAGGTAAATTTAATATACGCCTAGGAAGACTTTTTTACGCCCGAATTCTCTGCCTAGTACGCATCTTGCACATTAATTTTGAACCAATATAGAGGTTAAATCACAACCTGACAACCCATAAACTCTGAACCCATAACCTATAAACCTCAGATCCATAAACTCATGAATCCTAAATCCATACACAAAACTATTAAATCTTAAACTCATAACTTTAGTCTATACTAACTTATATGGATATTAGAACAAATCAAATGCGGAGTTATCAAAGAAACTATGGTTTAGTATTAAGAACTTCTTCACATTAACTTGCAATATATAACTTATTATATGCAATGGAAATTATTGTAATGGATATGTGGATTTAGACAAAAAATTTCGACAGCTTATAGCGTATCTTCAGCAGATTTATGACTATAGAATGTTCGTCGGCATGATATATCGGACTGCTGCAGGGACCCAGAATTTAAATCAGCAAATCTTCAATTAATATGTTGTATTCGTTGCATACTAACAATAAGCTGTACCTTACAAATTTGCCCAAAAATTTATCGGAAACAAGCACTGTGCTTGCGGTGGATGGAAAACCAGTGGATTGTCTTCGTACCAAACATGACTAGTACAAGTATTAAAAATATTTGGCATTGTAGACACAGCTTAATGAACTATTTTGCTCGAACTGCTGATCTTTTCTAATACACTGCAACAGCCAATCACAAAATTGCCCTCAACGTACAAAATTCTCAGGTTGTAAGTCTTATTCAGCTTAAAGCTAGTTTCATGTAAAGTACTCTACAACTCTACTCAGCGAGCAGTTTTCTCAAACTACTTTGTAACAAAGTTGCAGTGTCACGTACTGCAGCTCCTCCATAGGCTGCTCACACAAAAGTTTGAACAGCATCTTATGTAATTATTTTGTTATAATATTCTTGGGCAGTAAAAGTTGCCACGGTTGCATTATTGCATCATAATATTATCTAACATGTTAGTATTTTTTTAAATTGTTGAACTACTAAACTAACTACAATCAAATGGAAGTGTCTAGGACACATTTGATAGTGACTTTAAGATTTTTATCTATCCATCACCTGACTGCCCCAAAATTTTACAGATACGAGTTATAGACTGGCTTATCCTTAAAATATTACGAAATTATATTAAAATACCCTATTCAATTCAAGTGTTTCGAATATGACACCACATCACCACGGTAGTGTAGCCGGCCAGACTTCCTATTCTGATCCGGGTTCGATCCCTGGCGTCGACACTGGCAATGTCGATGGATAATGGGTGTTTATTCGCGTTTTTTCAAGTGTGCCCTCTTCCGCACAACCTTTGGGTTTGGATTTGTGGGTTGTCTCATTGCTGTGGTGTGTTTTATGTTTTATGTTATGTTATACATACATAAAGAGTGTCCCAAAAGAAAAATTTATTAAAAAGTTGGCAAGTTTTTAAAGGGTAGACATTGTCATTAAATAATTATCAAAATAGGATATCGGACAGATATCCTTTATTTGGCATACTCGAGTACTTTTAAAAACAATTGTATCACGTTTTCACGATGTTTTGTTAAAATCAGCTGCGTTGTGCTTTTTGAAATGTTTAATTGCAGTGACTGATGGCGCACTGAGGTTACGGGAATTTCCGCCACAATATTTTCGGCTGAACGACCAGTACGAGATCAGCCCATTTTTTTATTGTCCGCATCTAATCCTGTTTGTTCAAATTTTCAGTTGTTTTATTCTCAGCGTTCCTTCTACCGAAGATTCCACGTAATTTGCGCACAGTCTCAGCTACACACTCTCCGTACTTGTATTAAATTTTCACAATCTTCACTCGCTCAGCCGTACCACTGCAACGTGTTTATTACAACATGTGACCCTGCAATGCCCTGAATGAAAATGGCGCACAATTCAAATCCTGAGTTACTTTCCGGAAACCCTATAGTTAAATTTAGAATTATACTTAACTCAAATCTGAAACTATTTAAACATCCCATCATTGCAAATACGAGTAACATGCTAACTTTTTTTAGTAAATCAGAGAATTATTAAAAGTTGCTATATCCGAAGCGCTACTGGATTATACTCGAGACCCAAATTTAATTTGCTGAAACTTGCCCGGGTATCTGAACACAGTCCTGACAAAATTAAGGTGGCGGAAGATATCTCCGACTTCTTCTAGTCTACCCGAGAACTTTGAATAACTTCTAATTAATTACGTTGATGTTCGGGAATTATTAAATGATTAACGTTATTCATTAAAGTTGCTGGGGAATGCCTGATAAAGAGACAAACAAGTGCGCTTGGTCCGGGAAGCGTAAAGATATAATAGTTCTCGTGTCTGGGTCACAGACGTCCTACTAAGATTTCACTTTAAACGAGAGTCATAAGGATTATGAATTCGAATACCATATATAAGTATGTATTTTGCAATATGTTACAAACATTAACAAAATAAGCTCATTAGAAAAGTTCTCTAATTTAAAAATAAATGTAAAGCGTTAGCATGAAAGTATTAACTATTCCTGAGAGGTCTTCCACATTGTAGACAAATAAATATTCATTAATATTATGCTTTGACTCACCAGCAATTTATGGTGAAATGCTTTTTTAATTTCAAAATAGAGTTCTCGAAATTAATGCGTTGAGAACTAAAACTACTCCGCAGTGATATTTTTCTGGACTACGTCACCAAATAATCATGGAAACGTGTCTTATATATCAATTCCTTCTTAATTTCTAATGTTTCCATACCTTTTCTACAAAATGATAACGAAAATCTGTCTGTAACTAATGAGGGAACATCAGACATTCTCTCTCTTACTTTTAAGAGCGAACTCAATAATGATGTTCCTCCTTCTATCCTTTGCCCCCGAGTATTGGCTACACAGAATTCAATTTGCTCCACATAGAATTAGGAAACATTTATTGAAACGTTGCTCTTGGTCCAGATGGTTTAACACCTTACTTTTTTCAACAATGTGCTGATAATATTACCTTGCCACTTTCTTTCATCATGTCAGAATCATTTCCACAAGAATACGTCCCGCCAGTTTGGAAGTTAGCATCTGTCACGTCCATCAGAAAGGAGATAACAATTATCATCCCACCGTTTACAAAGTTATAGAATCAGTAAGCGCTGAATTGATGATGGGAGTTCCTATTACCTGAAAATGTCATACCAAATCAACAACATAGATTTGTTCCTGGCATATTAACACTGACTAATTTACTTCACTGTGTAAATGACTGGGCTCTGTCTATAGACATGAATGACTATAGATATTATCTATCTGGACTTTTCTAAAGCATTTGACAGTGTACTAATGAGAAGATTATTGTATAAATTATAACAAACTTGAACCGATGGATTGAAAACTTTTTACCTGATTTTCAGAGTTCTCATTTATTCTAGTGACATCCAACATCTAGTCAGTAACAAGACATCTTTTTACACTGACAACACCAAGATATACGCTAACCCCATCAGTCACCATAAGTCTCTTCAACAGTTAACTTTAAACCATCATGGTCAGACCATAATAAGCTCGGTGTGCAAACGTGCAAATACTAGATTACTTTTATTTCGCAAAACTTTTTCAAATTTGGCTTTCGAAACTTCTTGCAAACTGAGTACAGTTTATATATTCAAATACCTATTGGGCAGCTTCGAAAATGGACAAAACGGATCATTGTGTTATGATTTCGGTAATATACAGGGTGATTCATTAACAATGGGAAAATCGGAAACTCAAGATACTACACGTGAAATGGTAACTATTGGCGCAAACATACCTTATCCGAAAGTTGATAGTTTCGGAAATACAGGGTGTTGAAAGTTAAAATTTTAAATCGTTTTTTTACGATTATTCTGAAAATATGTAGATTAGGAACTTGAAAATTTGTAAACCTATATTTTTTAAGCGACAAATAAGATGCGTGTTGCAATTTCATCGTTGCTCATAGAGGGCGCCACATACGACCAATTTTACCGAAAATTTAGTTAATAACTTTTTATCCTGTATGTCTAACATAAAACTTGATTCAAAACCTGAAAGAGCAATCATTTTTCCATTAATTATGTACTCTTGTTTCATTTCGGGATCTCGATCCGTTTTCAAGAAAAATCGATTTAACGAACACTATGTCTTGATATTACGAGAAATTAAAAGCGAAACAAACCAAGTGTTTTTTCATGTTATTACAATTAACAATAAAACAAATGAAATACGTAATAATGATTTAAAGTAATTGTTCGAAGAATCCTCTGTTGACACTGATACACTTTACACAACGTTTTCTGAAAGATCTTCGAGTTTGAAACAACTTATTGGAATTGAGTCTAACTTCATTGATAGCGATAGCGATTTGTATTCTTTGCCATAACTCTTCACGCGAACCAATAGATTCTTTGTAAACTATCTCTTTCATTTGAGACCATAAAGGAAAATCAAGATGATTGAAGTCCGGACTTCTGGGTGGCCAAGCAAAAATGCTTACATTGCCAATACAGCGATTTGGAAAAACTGCATCTAAATATGCACGCACTGACCGAGAAAAATGCCATGGAGCTCCGTCGTGCATAAACCACATATCTCTTCTTAAATAAAGTAGAACTTCTTCAAGCCGTGGAAGCATTTTTGCTTGGCCATCCAGAAGTTAGGACTTCAATCCCCTTAATTTTTCTATTTAGTCTCGAATGAAAGATATAGTTTACAAAGAATCTATTGGTTCGCGTGAAGAGTTATGGCAAAGAATACAAATCGCTACCAACGAAGTCAGCCTCAATCCCAATATTTTGTTTCAAACTCGAAGATCTCTCAGAAAACATGTAAAGTTTCAACAGTGGATTCTTCGAACAATTACTTTAAATCATTATTACGTATTTCATTTGTTTTATTGTTAATTGTAATAACATGAAAAAACACTTGGTTTGTTTCGCTTTTAATTTCTCGTATTATCAAGACAGTGTTCGTTAAATCGATTTTTCTTGAAAACGGATCGAGATCCCGAAATGAAACAAGAGTATATAATTAATGGAAAAATGATTGCTCTTTCAGATTTTGAATCAAGTTTCATGTTAGACATACAGGGTAAAAAGTTATTAACTAAATTTTCGGTAAAACTGGTCGTATGTGGCGCCCTCTATGAGCAACGCTGAAATTGCTTCAAGCATCTTATTTGTATTTTAAAAAAATATAATTTCACAAATTTTCAAGTTCCTAACCTACATATTTTCAGAATAATCGCAAAAAAACGATTTAATATTTTAACTTTCAACACCCTGTATTTCCGAAACTATCAACTTTCGGATAAGGCATGTTTGCGCCAATGGTCACCATTTCACGTGTAGTATCTTCAGCTGTCGATTTTCCCATTGTTAATGAATCACCCTGTATAGGAAACTTAAGGGGTGATGTGAAAAACTACTTTCTACAGTTACTGTCATCGAAAAAAATATTCTTTTGATGCCAGCGGTCTCTACAATTTGCTTGGGAAATTACATTTGATGTCTTTATTGACTTCATCGAGGAGTTCCATCAACTAGATTTTACAGAAGCAACCTTTTTTCATTATCAAGTTATGGAGCTGGGAACTTTTGTGAGCCACCCTGTATACACAGCTGAATTTTTATAAAAGCTTATAACTGGCCTAATATTAAAATTTTATCTTCCCTGCGAAAATGTACACACTTTCAGCTCTAAATCCCCCTCATAACCATTTTTATTTGCAATATTGAAATAAAAAGCAGTAAGTAAACAGTAAACCTTGAGAGCCATTATAATATACTCTTTCCCCTCATACAAATATTTGAGAAAATTGCAATTCTCCACGCCTGTAACTCCCTTTCCTCGTCGCCGGAAAATACCCTCTTGGCTTTATATTCACTTAATCAAAAAAAAATCTAAGAAAATGACACTGAAATCCTTGTGTAATAAGAAACCCCTTATTCCTTATTTAGTATTTCCGGATCTATGCCGTTTCTTTGAAATCAACACGGAAAAATGGCGCACAAGCGGTATATATGCTAAGACGTTTTATTAGAATTTATAGCAAATGGAACAAGACCACGAATATGGGAATCAGGAAAACCTAAGGCGTAAACAGGCGTATGAATGAAGATGTTCTTAGTAGGGGCACGACAGAAGGAATATATAGTCTAGGGGCTTTACGAACGCATAGTGCAAATATTGGGATCGTTCAATTTGTGACAAAAAGGAAATACCAAGATTTTATTTATCGGAACATAAAAAAGGCA
Organism: Anoplophora glabripennis; assembly: GCF_000390285.2. Taxonomy (NCBI): domain Eukaryota; kingdom Metazoa; phylum Arthropoda; class Insecta; order Coleoptera; family Cerambycidae; genus Anoplophora; species Anoplophora glabripennis. The sequence continues at coordinate 125,533 of NW_019416985.1, read as the reverse complement.
TATCACGCTGTTAGCTGCTTATTGTATTTTTTCTTTATAAATAAAAGTATTATCGTTTACTTTAAGGAAAATGGAAAAAACAGTTAGATAACGTCCTTTCCAATAAGCATTAAGAAACGGCAAATCTACTACTTATTTGATTCCAACTTTGACAATTTATGTTTTTACTAGATTTGAATAACATGCATATATAATCAACTGTCATATTAATTTACATAGTCTGCTATTGAAACTGTGATTTTCTCTTTAACTGTCATTTCTATATACTATAGTCCACTAAGAAGCAGGATACGCAATTGGAAATACGATTCGAATGTATTTTTCATTATATGTAGGGACATTCTAAATGTAGGTACTTGCTGAATCAATTGCGTTCATCCACTTAGACATTTTTTTTAAATTAAAAATCAGGCAACGTAATATCAGCACCAGTAAAAGCTCCTGTATCTTAAATATAATGAAGAAAAAATGTTTGGTAAGCTTTGGAAAAGCTTGAAGTAAAATTTGTCAATTACTGATTTTTTGCATAATTTTAGGAAGGAACCTAATAGATAACTGTTTTAGTGTAAACTAAAATTTAATCATGGTTTATTGCAGGCATTTCCAATGGTAACTCTGCAAATGTTTCGCCACGACTGAGACCGCTTGCGACTCGTTACCGATCTTATAGCGTAGGTGNTTTTCATTTATTCACGTTTTTGAGGAGTGCACGAGATGTGAGAGTAATTGGAGCTGTCGCGTTCTTGGAGGAGTTTGCAGGGCGTTACTTTGCCTTAGTTTTGCGAATCTTTCTAAATCCCATTTGTTACGTCGCCTTGGCCAGACTGCCGACTGGATCAAGTGGATTTGGAAAAGAAAAAAATTGGTTCTACGTACGAGAAAGCAGTAACCCATGTCGATGGTATGTAAAAAAAATAAGGACAAACTGCATTTCGTGAAATGAATCCGCTGAATCTCAACCTTTTTTGGAACAAGGAATATAATACTGATCAAGTAACACAAGAATTATTCCTTGTGTAAACACAGGCTATTATCATAAAGCGGTGGTTTAGTCCAATAAGAGTTTGAACGTAAAAAAAATATTACTAGTATACATTTTATTGCACTTTGTCAGTGAAGGGTATGTAGAATGATAATAGCAAAAAACAAACTCGAAAGAGAAGATGTTAAGCTGGCAAATTGCAAACAATGGCAAAATAGTTTTTTCATTTTTTTTACTGCCCGTGAAAATCTAGACAACATATCCGGAAATTAGTTATTTTATGTTGTAGGCAATTAAATTATCTACAATTTAAGGCACCTAAAGTCATATTTCACCAATTTGTTTACTGTAAAATAAAGGTCCAATGCGGAAAAATCAGTTTTCAAAAATTGAGCATTATTGTTGCAAAAAGCGATGGATGTTGATGAGATTTATGAAAAAAGACGGTCATTTCAATGACCAACACGTGTGCCAAAGGCCGATTAGACTGACCGCGAAATTGTTGCTCCAGATTAATTAATATCGTTCGTTTGCAACTAATTGTTTAATTCACAGTCACACAAAAAAAAGTTGTCTGTACTTTTCATGCGACATATACAAGTATTATCCGTAGTATTTTTGCCTCATGATCACGAATTGAGCTATCACATCACAGGAATTTCCTAACCTCAAAACACAAATTGATTAAATTTTTAAAAACGAATTTTGCAAAATTGACTTCGGATTCGTGATCAGCGACCCCGAAAACCTCCGTATACCAAATATGGCGCGAATCTGTTATTTTTTGAAAATTCATGATATCTGACCTTAATTGACCTGTTTTTTTGAGGTTAGAAAAAGAACCATCAATTTTGACCGCGGATTCACGTTCGGCGAGGTCTTAACCATATAAATGAACAGTTGAATATATTGAGATGAAATCAAATTATTGATAGTTATTTATAAAAGTTAAATTAAAATTCTACTTGAATAAGACACGGTGAAGAAAAAGGTTGAAATAATTGTTGTAAAAAAATATTTGAGAAAAAAAATGTTAGTATTAAATAGGTTATTGTGAGTTATTATCAGAGAGTCGGATTACTAGAACAGAATAAATTTCAAAGATTTAAGTCTGAAAAAACATTATCATTTTGGTCAAATAGAGTGCATGCCAAAGGTATTATTGGAAAAACATAATCAAAATTAATTAGGAATAGCAAGTGACATATATCAAACGAAAGCTAAAATATCATAGTTTTATTTAATAGTAGTATTAAAAGTAAGAAAAATAAGTATTAAGAAATATTAATGTCTAAAGTAAAATTTTATATATCAATAAGATGATGTCAGTGAAATGTCAAAAATAAAGTTGGATCCACAAGTCATAAAATATTACATATGAAAGTCAAATACAAATATAGAAGTAAGGAATACTTTGAAATATAAGTTAAAATTTTTGTAAATAAACTAGAATATGATTGTAAAATTGTAAAGTATAAAGTGAAGTGAAGTGGAAAAAGAAAACGGCATTTAAAATAATAGGCATATATGTGAAAAGACCCTAACAAGGAAGAAAAAATCAAGAGAGTAGGAAAGATAAAAATTTAGAAGATTATTGATTAGTTACGAGATAATTTTGTCAGAGAGAGGTGTTTAAAGAAAAAAGTGGGAAAACCCCAGATAAATAGTAATAATTATAGTGGAAAAGAGTAAGAAAATTAAAGTTAGTCAACCAGTAGAAAGAAAATTTAAAGTTGAGCCAAGAAAAGGACTCAAAAGTCCAGTCGCTTAAAGAGGACACTAAGAAGATTCCAGGAACGAGATTCAAAATGAATAAAATAAACAGCAGGTTCCGGCTTTCCAGCAATAACAAGAAAACGAGGATTCAAGAACGAGATTCCAGACAAATAACGTAAGCAGTAGGTTCCGGAGATCCATTCGCGGCAGAAAGACGAGGATTCCAGCAGCAGGTTCCGGATATCTATTAACGGCAGAAAGTCGAGGATTCCAGGACAATATCCAGGCCGAGTACAAGAGGGAAGTCAGTTTGACAATTAAAATATCAACAAGACACACAGAGAGGTAACTTTGTGTACAAAGTATTACAAAATCGTATAAGAAACCGCTAGCTAGCAAAATAGATTGAAAAATACAATCTAAAAGGTCATAGAAAAATCTATAGAATAATATTAAGAATATCAATTTCTTGAAAATAAATTCGATGTCAACACAAAATCTTCATTCCAGATTGATATTAAATAAATTTAATTTCACTATTTGAATAATTATAAAAAGTTGGCCATTTTAAAATTTAATAGATATTAAGATTTGAAGTAAGCTCAGTAACACATTGAGAAAGAAATTATAAGATCAAAATTTATCGCTTAAGCTATAGGCAACCAACAATACATTAAAATAAATCGAATTGAATACAACTATATAAAATATTTCTCAAAGTGTCACAGAAGTGCTATAGGATATTTCCAAATATTCCTTAAATTGTGTCCGACATTTCACAGTTAATTTTTATTGTTATATATAAAAAAAATCTAATAAATAAATTAATTTCTAAATAATATCTTTTGTTTAGTGCGGTGTGTTGTGTGGTTTCCTGCAGGGTTTGTACCTCACTAGAACTCACTACTGAGAAGGGTCGAAAGCTAGCCAGGGTAAAATTGACAACCTAAATTACAACATAAACATTTACACAAACATATTACATACACATATATATCTCTACTCATAAAGATATTGGCGCAAACACAAATACATATTTATACACATAACAATATCTTTTATTCCATTCTGTAACATATTGGGGCCATTTATAATTATTGCATTAAATTAGATTTAGATCTTGCGACATCTCAGTTAATTCGACCATCACAATGGCAATTAATTTAAAACGGTTCCCCAACAAGCCCCTCAACTACAAGAAAATGTACGGTCATACGTCAACTGTAAAGGGAAGGGGGGACTAATTTATGATGTTGCGCCAAGAATTAGAGTGCATCGAGCCCTGTAAATGTATTATTGCCATCCGTAGTACCAAACAAATTGTTCAGACCTAGAAACTCACCCTCGACTCGTTCACTGTATATTTAGGATCCTCCTCAGTGTCCTCTATGAGTTTATCAACTAGCTATAAATAGAATGATTACGTTGATGTCCTTATTCTTTAAAATGGATTCAGTATAGATAGTCTAGATTTCTGATGTTTATTCTGATTAAAAAAACTTTAAATTTAGACTGAAACTGATCAGATTATATTACCACTTTTAAAACAGCAGTTGTAATTATTTTGGTGAAAACGTTTCATTGCCGAGCAGGGTTTTATTACAGAAATGGAAGAACGAGGTCCAAGGTTTTTTAAACTTTGCAATAGTAAAAAGAAGTCTTTAACCGAAATATACAGGGTGTTTCTAAAATAGGGTTCCAAACTTCTGCTCCGTTTATAACTCATTAAAATAAGCCAAAAAGTTCCTATTAACATGTGCCCTAAAACGCACCCTTAGGAAGTTATACCCTTAAGGGCTCAAACATAACTGTTTTTTTTTTCAAATAAATTGCAGTTATGAAGGATCCGATTATTTAATAAATAATTTAGGACATAAACTAAGACTATTTAAATTTAGAGTTACACTTACTAATTAAAGAACTAATTACTACTGCAGACAATAGCTAAATGTGAAATAGAAAATAATTAGATTAAAATTAGTAATAATAAGTTAAATTACAAGAACTGCTCGAAGTGACCTTGCATTTAGATGCATAATCTAGTTCGACGCTTTGCCTTATTTCCATGCACACGGTTTCAATTTCCTCCTGTAGTTGCTGAATGGTCTCAATTGGAATTTTATAAACTTTTGCCTTAAGTTGACCCCACAAAAAAATAGTCCAGGGGGTTAAGGTCAGGGGAACGTGGATGCCAGAGGACAGGACCTTCTCGGCCTATCCATTTGTCTCCATACAACTCATTTAAGTGTTGTCTTACATTATGCAGGTAATGAGGTGGCGCTCCGTCCTGCATAAACCATATGCTTTGGCGTTCAATTAAAGGGACATCTTCCAAAAGTCCTGGCAAGTCGTTAACTAAAAAATTGTAATAATCCTCACCATTCAATCGATTAGGCAACACAAACGGTCCGATTAGCCGATCGCCTAAAATGCCTGCCCAAACGTTGACGGAAAACCGAATCTGATGTCTGGACTGAAATATGCTGTGTGGGTTTTCATCAGCCCATTCATGAGCGTTATGAAAATTGACATAACCATCTTTACTGAAGCTTGCCTCATCCGTAAACAAAATAAGAGATGCAAAATTCGGAATCCGCCTCGATTTTCGCAAAAACCATTGGCAGAACTGCCGACGTGGTTCGTAGTCATTCGGATTTAAAGCTTGAACACGCTGGATATGAAAAGGATGAAGTAGTTATTCGCCAAACTACGGAAAAACTTATGTTATGCATATGTGCGACATTTCTTACACTAACACTTGGATTGTCCTGCGCAGCTCTCAATACAGTTTCTTCCATCACCGGTGTTCTTACAAATCTGTCTCTGCCACGATCATTTACTCTTGGTTGGAACGAACCATTTTCTCTTAAACGTTGATGGATCCTCTGAAATACCTGTCGAGAAGGAAGTCTTCTATTCGGGTATGCTGCCGCATACAGACACCTCGCTTCTGATGCATTTCCATAACTTAAATTTTCAAACTCAATTTACTCGAAAACCATTGGAAATATCGATTTGGACAAAGATAATATTTTTTACGTAAAATTGTTAAGATTTTATAAATCTGTAGAGAAAATTGTAAAAAAATTGGAATAAAAAAAATTACGGGCCAAAAACCCCCTTCACCAACCTAAATGGGACGCGTATGATTTGCATGTAGAAAAACGGAGTAGCCCATGTTATTTAACGTAAAAAGTTATGTAAGACACATAATTTTTTTTCTATTTATTTTCACCGTTTTGTCAATAACAGAAACAAAACAGTTTTGTTTGAGCCCTTTTAAGGGCATATAACTTCCTAAGGGTGCGTTTTAGGACACATGTTAATAGGAACTGTTTGGCTTATTTTAATGAGTTATAAACGCAGCAGAAGTTTGGAATTCTATTTTAGAAACACCCTGTATAATTTTAAAGCACATTTCGTGTTAATTATGAACATATATGTTATAGGTATATTATTATATTACAAAAACAGAATGTCATATTATTTACTTACCTCACTAACATTAATACTTTTAGGTAATTAAATTACTGTGCTGTATTAGTACGTCATAAATGAATCTAAACGTGTCTACTGAGTCACTAGTACTGTTTTTTATACACGCACGGGTAGCACGTCACATGATTAACCTGATTGAGACAAAACTGATTCACACTTTTATTGATATATTTACGCCAAGTATAGTAAGAATACATTAAAGCATACGAGTAATATATTTCAAAATGTACCGGTACAATGTAATGTATAACAATAAATTATAAAAGAAAATGTTACAACTATGTAAAAAGCTTAATAGGTGAATTTGCATGATTTTTATCAATGCACCTATAAACGCCTACAAAAGAAAAGCGTTACATTTAATGAGACCTCGTATTAAAAAATTATGGTTTAACTCTTCACTTAGACATATTAATTCATTCGATGAACAAATATTAAGGTGCATTGCATAGGAACTGCCTGTATTTTGTAAACGATCCTGGCGCGACGTAAAACCTGACTCGGACAATTAAACCATGAGTGGAATGCGAGTGTTCAGGAATGATTAAATTTGCATAATGCCTTTTCCAACTTGAACGGTCGGAGCAACTAGTACAAGTAGCCTAGTTTCAAGTAAGAGAATAAATTCTAAAAATAATTTTAAAACACGGGAACCCGGGAAGGAAGTGTCTTATTAAGCATTATCTGCAGTTCCTTCTGGGGCCATTGAAATGATGTTTTTTAGTTTTCTTTCTTCTCCGGCAGTGTCATTCATTTAATTTTCATGAAACGGTTATAATCGCGAGGCAGAAAAATGTAAGTTGGAACAAATATTTGGCTAGGCTCGACTTACACAATTAATTTCAATAGTCGAGAGATCACCTGACAACAGTTATGTTGTATATATAAAAATATGTAATCAAACAATCCGTCTGTCCAAAAAAAAAACAGGGCCTATGTAATAAAAATACAGACACATAAAAAATGCTTTATTACATGGATGATACCCATGCCACCATATATATATTTGGACCTCCAGAAATCAACTTCTAAAATTTAAAAATTAGACAAATTGTCGCATACAGTATATTTTTCTCATTGGACATACCCCTAGACAACAACTACTTATACAATTTTCTTAAAAATTTGAATCCTTTAAAGTACTCTGAAGATGGGGTGCATAATGTATTTCCCATAACTGGTAGTCAAATAATTATTTAATAATAAAAAGGATTTTGAGAAATTTGAGAATACTTTTTGGAAACCAAGAATGTTATGTTCTATTCTATTCAATGATAGAAACCATTAAGTTATTATGAAATATAAACCTAATAATTGTATGTATAAGTATTTAATATATTATTACATATTATTAATAATAATAATAACTCTTTATTTTCCTTTAAGATATGCACAACATATATAGGAATAGTCAATTAACTTAAAATTAAGACTACAAAAACTCAAGATCATAAAAACATCTATCAGTTAAAAAATAATTGTAATTTATATTTAAAAGATTTAAAAACTTGGATCTGCCTAATTGGCTTATTTGTCCACTGGTATGTGGCTAAAAACTTTCAAACCTGAACAGGAAAATTTAAGGTTATTTTGTATTTATAGTACGGTATATGAAATTCATCTTTCTGCCAGCTATTTATTCCATGAATAGTACTTTTTGTAGGAAAATTGTTTCGATTTAAATACACATAGGTACACAATTCAAGAATAAAAATTCCTGTGTGTTGACATTCCATACTCCTTAAATAAGCCTCTACGCGTATGATACCTCGAGACACTCGCTATACATCGTAATATCTTTTTTTGAGCAATAAATACATCTGGTGCCAGAGCAGAATTGCCCCAGAAACACACACCGTACCTCAACCTGGATACCACTTGTGCATAATACAAATTGATAAGTTGATCCTTACCAAGAATTGGGTTCTAAACAGATAGTACAAACAATTTAATTTTGATGTTCCTTCTAATTCAAGCACTCATCTAATCTAAAGCCTAGAAAAATTATTACATTATCGGTGTCTGACAAAGAGGTATAGTGCACTTTAATATTCATTTTAGAGCAATTTTTCTGATAGTTATGAAATCTGATAATTGATGTTTTAATAGGATTAAAATATAAAGAATGAGCACCAAACCAATTACTTATTTCCTGGAGAGTTGAGTTAAATTTTTTCTCCAATTCTTCATCCGTTTTTTCTGATATAAGCAGAGAGCGGACAATTTGTGTCTTTAACCTTGAACATAGATATGCCATTCATGAACTTAGATACATTATCCATGACGCAGTGGCGTGTCGGATAATATGCATCGGAAATGTACGTGATAATTCACGAAAATTCCACGGTACATACATTTTTAGGCGTTATAAAATATTTAGAAAATCAGAAATTGTATACTACATATTTATTAAATAAAGTTCGGTTAAAAATAGTGTCGTTCTTTTAATTGGGAATTAGGAGTCAATGTAACGAATATCCTCAGGCGACGCACATGATAGAATAGTTCAACTCACGCTCCATTCATAACAGGGCTGCAGTTTGAATTCTGACCAATAGGAATTCGATAAACGCAACCCATGTCGACGGATGGACTAGAGATGGGCGCGAGTGTCATTTCATTTCTTTAGAACTAAATTAACTTAATTATTATTTTCTCGTTATTTAACCTGTTCACATGATTTATGGATTTTATATAAAGGGTACAAATCTTCGCGAGGATAATACGATATATTTGCTATACATAATAATTATATTTTGCATAGTTTATACACAACACATTTTTGAACGCGTACACATCTCTACCAAAATTTGACCTATTCTTCGGGTTAAAGACACACATTGTCCGCTCTCTAGATATAAGTAATGAAGTGTCATCAGCATACATAACAAGGTCGTCATCATTAGCATAATGTGGAAGATCATTGGTATACAACAAAAATAAAATTGGCCCCAATACTGAACCCTGTGGTACCCCTGTGCCTATTTCTCTATTATTTACAATATTACAATATATAACAACTATGAATCTTACTAGATGGTGTTCCTAAGGAAACGCAGGATTTCATGTGAGGAAAATAGATTTTATTAATTAAAAAGTTGGCAAAGCTTTTACATGTTGTTAAATATGAAGGGGAATATCGGACAGATGTCTTCCGTGACTCATTTAGCATACTCGAATTATTTTAAGAAAATTCTGTATCGCCCTTGCGCATACCTACGGCTTCAAATCCAAATTTCTGCCTTTAATTCAGGAATGGTACTTATTCATTTGAGCAGAATAAACTATGGACGAGTCCCCACAGGAAAAACTCTCATGGCGTAAGATTGCATGATCTTGGTGGCCAAATCACTTCACTGTTACGTGAGACGAGTTTAAATTCCTTAAAAAGTGGATAGCTTGACGTGCCATATGGCAGGTGGCACCATCCTGCTTCAATCACATGTCATCCAAATCCATACTCTCTAAATCAGCCTACAAAAAGTTCAATAGCATCTTTCGATATCGTTTTCCATTAACAGTAACTGCGTTCTAGCCTAATTTTAAAAAAAGAACGAACCAATCCCCACCAGCATAAAAACAGCACACTGTCACTCTTTGGGTATACAGTGGTCGTTCTTCAATGACCCCAGGATTGTCTCTGCCCCAAATACTACAGTTTTGCTTCTTCACGTACCCACTAAGATGAAAATGCGCCTTATAGCTAAAGATGATTTTCTTACCAAAATCACAGTCTTGTTGATTCTCTAACACCCAATCAACGAATGTCCGTCGCATTAAGGAGGTTCGATAGATCTCTTGCGAGGCAGGCGGTGCGGAAGGAAAGCCTATGCTTATACACGGGAGTTTCATTGTAGTACCAACCTTACATAAACTAATTTGAGCGAACTAAATATAATATATGCTAATAAAATTTATACAACACATATTAGCTCGCATATATTTTTCGTGTTTAATGCACGGCAATTAACTTTTTATTTGAATAAAAGTGCCTATTTATTCATTAAGAGCTTGTAAACCTATAGGTGAAATCTGGCAACATTGCACATCAATATGGCGTGGTGGTAAAAGTTGGGTTAACTGTCAACTGTGCTTAGCGCGTATACCGTAAACATGAATGAACATCTAAGACACAAAGGAAAAGTAATGACTGAAAAGCAATATAAATATGCGTATGAAACAGAATGTGGATTGATGAGATACAAATAGAATCCATATAATAACTGTCAAGGAGCTCAGTGTATGGTAGTGAGACGTTGCCTTGTCAAATTGAAGATTATGACAGAACATCTATACTATTCGTTTTGCAAAGAAATCCTTTCAATTTTTGTTTCAAATTGCCATTACATTGCATTAGATCACGAAAAATGTATTTCATATTAATTATTACTACATTATGTTTTTGACTAGAATAATTTTATAGTCTATAATCGAGCTATTCAAATATAGCGCGTCAGTTGAAGCGTTAAATACAGCATACAGTGTTGCCATATTTCCTTTCACTGGATCAGATGTTTGTGCAAATTTGTCAAATATGTTTATTGTTTAGTAATATTTAGTTCTTTAATTACAACTTTATTTTCCCGATCCTAATCATTTTTAAGAGTAATATTCACGTTTGGTTAAAGTTTTTTTCCGACTCCCATAAGAGCCCGTGTATAAGAGCATAATTTAAAAAAAAACTACTTTGGCAATCGATCTGATATTTTTATACGAGGCACTTTGCACATTCATTAACAGATTTCAGTTGCTTTGAAAACTTTCTTACCATTTTCTTTCCTTCTGGGTTAGCTGATTCTTGAATGGATGCAGATGCAGATCTTCTGTTAATATCCGTACATTATGTTTTTTAAAATGTTTAATTGCAATGACTAACGGCACCCTGAGGTTACAGGAATATTTTCGACTAAACGGCCGGTACGTTGTCTGCCACCGAACATATTTGTTCAAATTTGGGAACTCTTTTCACAGTTGTTTAATTCGCGGAATTCCTTCTATGGCAAATTCCACGTAATTTGCGCACAGTTTCAGCTACACACTCTCCGTACTTGTAAAAAATTTTCACAATCTTTCACATTTTGTCTAACCGCGATGTGTTTACTACAACAGTCACCCTGCATAAGACTGCCAACTCTTCGAAATGAAAATAGAGCACAATTCAAATTCTTTCTGCGTTACTTTTGGGACACCCTTATTAAATATTTCAGTTATTGACATGATTTAACGCAAATTTTGTTTCAAATTGTGACAGTCCTGTACAATTTATAACATTTTTGTGAGTAGTGTGTAACAGGCATAAATAAATTCATTTAAATCGTTTGGTTTAACGATTTTGCTAGAAGAACGCGAAACATTGTAATATTTCTGTTTACGTACAATTTATAAAACTTTCGCTTTAACGCTCCCAGATAACGTCAGTCGAGAGCCTCTCCGAACACGATGAGAAAAATTCAATAACGCAGTAGGATTTTCATAAAGACCTTATCTGCTCAACAATATCAATCTATAATATTCCTCGCAGCAGCTCTTTTTTGTACAAGTTCGTGTTCACTTAGCAAAAACATAATTCGCGTCTGAGGGTTGAGGGAAGCCCGGCTCCAGTCCCCTTAAAAAGCGTCTTGCCGTTATTGCATCGGCGTCACTTTTCCCTTATCTCTACCCTTTCCCACTCAGCCATCCAAACATTTAATATCGCCGACGTTTTTTCAGTGGCTCGCCAGAAAAAATTTCTGATACAATCTTAATAATCCGTCCTAATTGGCGCGATGAGTAAGACTATAAAGATGGGGATCCGCCTTTGTTCAGTAAAAAAGAAAATTAGATTTAGAGAATTATTAATTAGCGAGAATTTAGGTAAATAGCTAGCAATTTGATTAAGTCAGTCTTTAACGCAATGAAAATTATAAAGTTACTCTCTCCATTAAATCGTTTCATTAAAAGAGTACTAAGCTTAGATAAAGTGTTGTGTTAACACCTGTTACTTTATGAGGATTGAGGGTGTAGACTATTCTGATATGTCATCAGAAATCCAAATTTTTTATTAAACATTTTAGAAACATAGAAGCTTTTGAAGACATATGAAAGTACAAATTTTATGACAATCGTGCTCCGGCTGGGGCGACAATCGTACTAAGGTCCATTTGTTTTGGATAATTTCGGTTTTGTATGTAGGTACTCATTGTAATTGTGATTGTTAACGTTTTTTGTTCCTCATTCAAGAAATCTCAAACTGGAGATTCCTCACTTTCATGATGATATCACAGAGTTACAAGATCCACACAAATACTTCAAACATCATTTAACCTGCAGAAGCCAATACGTTGTCTAAATGGTTTGAAATACAAATACAGTCCAATTTCTATCTCCTTCCGGTGTACCTCAAGATTGCGTTCTGAGACCATTACTGTTTTATGTATTTATAATTAGCACAACTGGTATGTTAGATGCAACTTTACTTTATGCTCATAATTTGAACATTTTCTCCACTGCCAGAACCTTAGAAGCCTTTAGGCAACTCCAGGATAATTTAAGCCGTTTATGCATAATGCCAATGCAATGGTATTTTATTTACTCGCAAATTATCTCCTCTAATTTTAAATTACAATTCAAACAATATAAACTTACAAAAACCAACCAATGTTGAGTCTCTCGGTGTGTTGTCTTCGAACAAAAATTAATTTTTTTCTTGCATGTCGAAGCTACTGTCGATGAAGCGGTTAGAGGATTTTGATTCATTGTAAGAAGCACTTTGAACATCCTTTACTGTGCCTTTGTTAGGAGTAAACTAGAATATGCTTCACTCATTTGGTTTCCTATTTATGGCTGTCATATAAATATGCTAGAAAATATCCAAATAAAGTTTTTTAAATTGCTACATTTTAAAACTTGTGAATATTTTTCCCAGATTGTTCTTCATAAAATTGTGCACAATAGTGCTGACTGTCCATCCGTACTGGCTAAACTCAATTTGTCTTTCCCACAGGATAATTCGCGACAATTATGAACATTTCAGCTGGGGATAGCCAGAGCGAACTTGTTACAAAATTCTCTGTTACATTTTATGTGTAGAATCCGCAATAAGTATTGCGCGACATTGACATTTTTAATTAGAGACTTAAAATCTCAAATTTTATTTTTTATTAGTTACTGTTAGACTCTTACTATTTTATTATGTTTTTTTAAACGTAATTCAGTAATTGGGTGGAAATATATGTAGAACTGTATATTATTGGTAAATGAAGCATAAATACAACATGTTCATTCATTCATAACATTCAACGCATTATACTACCAACATCCTATTATTCTGGCGTGTCGTCAGAAGCTTATAAATATTATTAGGTATCAAAGTCATTTGATCGCGATATTTGTCATATACCGTATTCATAAATTTTGTAAATATTAAAAATAGTACGATTCAACTGTTAGGTATGAAGAAAATGATAAGTGAAGTGGATTTTTCAAGTGTTAAAGAAAATTTGCATCTTGAAAGCTGCAGTACTCCAACGTTTTTCTCAAAATTTTGCAAGACAATTGTAACAAGTAAAATTAATAAAACGTCTAAAAATGTGTAACTAGCTTATTTTCAATTCAAAGTCATGAAAATGAAACCTGTAACATTATGGTTATTTTGCTTTATATTATAGTGAATGTTTTTAAGAAAATATTAATATAAAAAATTCTCAAAACTAGTGCCCTAATTAAAAAGTAAATTAGTTAGAAATTGTACAAAGGAGTCCAAAATTTCGAAGAGAAAGAAATAAAGTGTTAGAAGTATACTTCAGTGAAGGAACTATACACTAAATACTATTGAGCAGAAAATTTAAGTTTGAATTTAAAATTTTCGAACAAAAAATAGTGGTAGTTGATTAGTTTGAGTTGTAAATCAACAGCGCTAAATAAATTTTAAAAAATTATGTAGCCATATTATTGAAGCAATTTGTTCAATTAAATTAAATATCAACACTGTATGAAAATGACAATATTCTTCGTCTAAGTTAATAAAGTATCCTTTTAACACTTAGGACACAAAATTAAAATGTCAACATTTCATGACTTTACAACATAGCCAGACATGACAGGGCGCACGAACGTATCGAAAGTTAATTTCAATATTATTTTAAGGAATTCCACTGAATAAAATAATGATCATAGATAACATTTTACTTGAAATTTCACTTACATAAACGGTGCAATTTTATTTATTTCAGTATACAAACATACTTCTGAATGAAATAAGCTATTATCCAGCCCCGTTCCCTCTTTTCGTCACGCCACTGGGCCCCTCTGCTACATCCTGCTGCACAACACATCGCAGGAGAACGATACCCAATACTATCCTCGTCACGGCTATGCAGCACCACCCCTAAGACAATAATTTACAATATGCCCGCGTTATCTTGAGAAATAAAATTTTTCCAGCAGTTAAAAGTTGGGGGTTTATTGGTCGGGAAAGCCGTGTTATTGATAGAAGCGATGCTTTCGCAGAAAGGAATTAACTTTGTGGTGTCTAATATAATTCTTACGGTCCCTTTGCGCGTAATGTGACGGAAACACCATTAAATTTAGACGTAATGATAACTACCGTAGTAGTTTCTAGTTCTCTTTTATATTATTAAAAACCAGCGCAAAAAACGTAATCGAGTGTTTAAGAAAATGTAAAATATATCATATTTTCTACTCATATTGTAAAATTAAGAAGTTTTCGTGCTATAGTGTATATTAAAGCTGATTTTAAAATGGCTGCAAAATGTTTTGTCTATATCGCGAGCAGTTATATTATCTTCAAAGAAAATAGGTCCAATTATTCTTCACCGAGATATGGCTACCTAAACCTCTATTTAAACAGGAGATAAAGTCGTTTCCATTAACTCGTGTGGATTTTCCGCAGACCACGTACGATAATTTTGTGAATTTATGTATCCACTAAGATGAAACTATGCCTCATCGGTAAAAAAAGTTATATCTAAAAGATTAAATGTTGGCTATAAACCCGTCTTGTAGGGCTCTTGCAGCTCGGGAATGATTGTGTTGAATTCAAACGATATTATTTTCTGCTTAGTGGACTGTCGTTGTGTATTTGGATTACAATAATAATTATGATAATTTTTTTGTTGTTCTGACATATATCAACTTTTTTTACAACTAATTTTTCTTGACTACAAAATAAAAATTGCTCTATTTCGCCACAGATGGCGCTACTGAAACCTACTGTGATGCCAAACATGGCATAATACTGAAAATGCAAAATAAACGCTTGGTGCAAAAGTCGTCGTTTAAGTTGTTGTTAAACCAGTTACAATAGTTCACTCTTTTTTCATTATCTAATGGTAATAATTCTTGCACCATGGAAACTTTATACGGATATAAATGTAATTTTCTTACAGCTCTGTGTACAGAACCATACGACATTCCTATAATTAATCTTTTTAAATACTGATATTTAACATTTTATAAATATTACCCGCCTGACTTGAAAGTTGTCGTAAAGGTTTAGTGGGGCTTGCTGCTAAACACTCTCTAACATCCTCCAGTTTATCTTCAGCTAAAACAGATTTTCTTCCAGGTGACTTCCCTTTATAAACACTGCCAGTTTCTGAATCGTGTCACCAAACGTCGAACATGCTGAGCGAAAATGTTATAATATGCGGCTTCATGATTCTTCCTGGAATTGCAAAAACATAAATGGATTGAATAATTCCATCCATTTTCATCTCGTTGACCACTCCGAAAGAAGGCTTCTATAATAAATTTATCGTCTTCAAACGAAAACACCATTTATTAACCTAAAACAGTTCGAGTACCTTATATAGAAGAAACCATCAGTATTTGCTTCCTTACCGCAAAACTAACAATTAACAGATAATTAGCGTTGAAAAACTGATTATTTAGAAGATTAACGATAAATTCAAATAAAAACACAGTCGGTGAACACAAATGAAAGTACGGACGTCTCTGAATTGATCGTGAAGCTCGAAATTCTAAGAACACGGAAAGTAATTTTGATCAAATGGAGGTAAATTTTAATATATTTGGTAACATTTACGTGTGATGTCAGCTTCAATCATTCTGGATCGCTCGGTATAATAAATTTAAAAATATAACTAGAACTAAAATTTAGAAAAAAACAAAATTCAAGATAACCAAACAAGTTTTGTCTGTGGCCTGTTCCTGAGATAAACTAACTATGACTGATTAGTTCAGACAAATATTAAATGTATTTTATGATGGATATAGTTTATACGACATTTTACATGACACAGGAATAATCATATTTCAATCTTAGATGTTTGTAGATAGTTTTAGATGTTTAATAAAAGTGATTTATTTAGTTTAATTAATTTATTGGGTAAGTGTATTTTTGTAGGTATACATTCATGAAGAAATGAGCAATATTCCTATCGAAATTTTGCACATATTGTTATTATTTGAAATTATGTAATTATCCCCTCCAATTTTCTTAAAATACCAATACTGAAACGGATTATAGTCGGCTGGCAGTCCCCCTCAGTTTATTTCCCAAGGAAAGAGTTGCTCAAGTCGGCTACAATAAACGGTAACTCCCAAGAAAAAAAAAACTCGGCAATGCCGGATTATAAAATTTATTACTTTTAATATTATCATCTGGCAGTGACAAAGACAAACATCTAGGGTAGAGGCGCGGGCGGCTGCTTGCCCCTCCTTGAAGTATGCGCTATTGTTAAATAATACAACCCTAGCTTTACTTTTAGGATAAGGCGA
Organism: Anoplophora glabripennis; assembly: GCF_000390285.2. Lineage (NCBI taxonomy): Eukaryota > Metazoa > Arthropoda > Insecta > Coleoptera > Cerambycidae > Anoplophora > Anoplophora glabripennis. The sequence goes on along the minus strand of NW_019416985.1, from coordinate 108,597 downwards.
GAAATATGCACCGATAGCTCATTAATCATCGCGTTAAGACGCTTCTTATATTTCAAAGGGGCATGTTAAAAAACACTAAATTTTAGATGTTCTTAATAACAAATTGCTGCACCGGACTTATTAATCTTTCATAACTCATTACATTGATTGATTCACCTATTGCAAGTATAACACTTTGATGTCCCGTTGACGTTAGTTTTCTCAATAAAGTAGACGTTATCTATATCTTTGCTTTCGTGCATCTTACTACGAGAAATTAGGATATTTTCCAAATTAATGCAAAATGTAAAATAATGCAGTACAAATTAATCATTAAACCAATATCTAGTTGTAAACAACTATATCTGCATACTCCCCACTGATTAAATAAATTTGCATGTTTCTTCCATAATAATGGAAAATGCGAAAATGCGAAAATCGTCAAAAGCTCATGAATAACTACACATCGCACAAAAACTGCTGAATCCGAATCCGCAGCCTAAAAACCGATTTACCAGGTATTTTTAGTAAAATACCTGCAAATTAAGGAGGTATATCGGGTTTTCTCAAATGCACTTGAAATTTGTATAGCGTATTACAAAGTGCTCCCTCTGTGCGTCATATTTTTTGGAAATTTTTTTTGAATCTAGATTTTGAGATATTGTTGTTGAAAGTTATTCATTTTATATGGCGAAGATGGACGGTTTTTTGCCCATAACTGACAAAAAAATGTATAAATTGTAAAACAAAACTTTTCCATAGATAGTACACAGTATTATCTTATTTTTGATGTAAAACTAATGTTAACTTTTGAACATAGTTCAATTGTATTAATTAGAAACAGAAACCAATAATTGCATTTCTGTCTGACTTGAGGATTAATGTGGCAACGTCGCAATCAGCTGACAGCAAGGAGGGAATACATTTGAAAGACTTGATAAAAACAAAATTGATTTCAAACATATATATTTTTCCTAAATCCCATGTATATTGTTATCAACAATAAATTATCCACAACAGATTATTTTTTGTAATGTTTTTAAAAAACTAAATTAATTTAAAAAAGGCTAGGAAGCTGTGATATATATTGGAATAAAAAATACAGTTGATAAATCCTTTTAATATATTTAATGGTTGATAAAAACATCGTAATCCGTACCCAGCAATATTTAGGGTTACTTAAAGTTTTCTTTACTTGATTAATATAATTAGTAATACTTGAGATAAAAACATTTGTACGGAATAACAAAGGAACATAAATATTTCTCCGCAAACTTTATATCTAAAAAATTTGTTATAGTTGCAAAACTTTTGTAACATGAATGAAAAACACGAACAGTGAGTAATAATGTAATTTCTATCACAGAACCTCCAAAACTGCATCCAACATTTTCTTTGACTTGGACGAGAGATGAGCGCGAGTGTTATTTAATTTCTTTAGAACTAAATTAACATAATTTTCGTTATTTTACCAGTTCACATGATTTACGGGTTTTAAATAAAGGATACAAATCTTCGAGGATAATACGATACTTATATTTGCTATATACAGGGTGTCCTGAAATTATGCATCAAGACTTTAGGAGGTGATTTCTCACAAAAAATTAGGGTCACAAAAGTCCTATAACAATTTTTCGAAAACTCAATATTAACGGAGATACAGGGAGTCAAAAAAAATTTTTTTTTTTTGGTTTTTCTTAGATAACTTTTTTATTTGTTATTTGATTTTTCCTATGTATTACTAGTGCCCTTGTAGATTTATGTTCCAAATGTGATGCAAATATTCCAGTGCCAAAGGGCCTAACCTGACCTTAACCTTCGCTCCATGGCCCACAACTTTTTTGTTTCCACCGCTTTATAAATTTGAGCACCATGTTAAAGAGTATCAAAAATTATTTTAAAAAGTATCTCTTGTTGCGATACAATAAAATGAACCGTTTCTGAGAAAAACGACTTCAAACATTTTCATGCGTTAACTCTGCTTTAAACTGATTTTTAAGATTTACAAAGGAAGCTTTAATAATAATTTAATGTTGCCTTAGCTACTTTTGACAGATAATATTTATGTGAATTATTCTGTTGTGATCATTTGTGTGTAAAACATAAGTGATTAAAACTGATAAAATGAATCATAATAATAATAATAATAATAATAAATATTCGAATGAGGAGCTGCGCGACATGCATTATTATTATGGCTTAGCTGCGGGAAATGCATTAAGAGCAAAACGTTTGTATCGAGATGCATTTCCAAATAGAAGAATTCCGCAGTTTATACTGTCCATCAGAGATTAGGTGAGTCTGGCTCTCTTAAGACGAGGCGGTTTGATGTCGGTCATACACGACGAACTCGAACTCCTGGGGCTGAAGTTCGTGTTTTGGATGTGGTTGATAATAATGCTGATATAAGCGTCAGGTTAACTGCAGGGAAATATTCCCAAAAGCTCAGTCCATTCCACTATCAAAAGGTCCAAGCCCTACTCCCTAGAGATCCGATTGCACGACTGAATTTTTACAGAACATTTATAAATCTCTATGATGACAACATAAATTTTATCAATTCAATTCTGTTCATGGATGAAGCTGGATTCGGGCATGATGGTGTAATAAATCTACATAATAAACATTATTGGTGTGACGAGAATCCTCATTTAGTGGTGGAACGTGGGTTCCAGAATAAATTTTCTGTGAATGTATCGTGGGAGATTATTTAGTTGGGCCACATTTCCTTCCTCAAAGGCTTGGTGGTGAAGTTTACCTACACTTTCTACAAAATGATCTGAAAGTTTTGTTGGAAAACGTTCCTATTGGAGTGCGACGTGCAATGTGGTTACTGCATGACGGTGCTCCGCCTCATTATAGTTTAACGGTGAGAGAGCACCTCAATGAAATTTTCCCTGAGAGGTGGATAGGGCGTGGTGGATTCATAGATTGGGCTGAAAGATCGCCCGACTTGAACTCGATCGACTTTTTCCTTTGGGGCTATATTACGTCACTAGTATGCAGAAGGCCTGTGAATAACGTGGAAGGGCTGAGGCAACGAATTATTGACAGTTTTGCAATAATAAGAGCAAAAGAGGGCATATTCTTCAGGGTTCGTCGCAACTTTCTGAGAAGAATGAATTTGTGTGTCGAAATGGAAGGACAACATTTCGAGAACTTATTATAAGAGCATAGACTAAATAAAAATGTTACTTAATGATGTAGTTAGTGAATAAATTTTGTATTGATGAGTTGAAACTGTGAATATCAGTTTAAAACAGCGTTAACACATGAAAATGTTTGAAGTCGTTTTTCTCAGAAACGGTTCATTTTATTGTATCGCAACAAGAGATACTTTTTTTAAATAATTTTTGATACTCTTTAACATGGTGCTGTTCAAATTTATAAAGCGGTGAAAACAAAAAAGTTGTGGGCCATAGATCGAAGATTAAGGTCAGGTTAGGCCGTTTGGCACTGGAGTATTTGCATCATATTTGGAACATAAATCTACAAGGGCACTAGTAATACA
>NW_019416985.1:54909-103445 GCF_000390285.2 Anoplophora glabripennis | reverse complement strand
AATTTTTATATGACATTCTGCATGACAATTTTTATAATAAACTTCTAGCATATGTGTTTTTCTGATACTATAATATTTGAATTTTCTTTTGTACTAAATTATTTAACGTTTATTTAATTGTAAAATTGTTAAATTGGCCTTTCTTGTGGCATTTTTCTTTTGCTTTCATGCTTCCACTTCGATCCTAAACTTCATTTTCTTGACATGCTTCTCGTTTAAAATGTATTAGTTAAATTTTGAATGATAATATTTTAATTTTTATATGAAATAACTATGAAATGAGATTTTTATTTTACTTTAAAAGTAATTTATGTCTTTCTTATAGTCTACATTATAATTTCATGAATTTTTCTCTGCTATTACTCAGTGTCGTGTCTTGAGATACAGTGTGTTCATTTCACTACATAGTCTTTATGCATTCATTAAATATAATTTAAAACTACTTAAATATGATATTTTTATGTTGTTAATTAGTCATTATGTATGCTATGTGCATATAAGTAGATTTCTTTGCTATATCGATAATGTTTATCGCAAATAATTTCAATAGAATTTAATTTTTTTTCAAATTGGCAGCAGGCTTTAGTCCCATAAAAAAAGCATAGGACCCCCCTGCGCTTCTCACTTCCCTCGGACCCCCATATACCTCCTTAAATCTACACCCATCCCGATGAATTCCACCCTAACATCAAACAACGAATGTTAGTGAAAAACAATGTGAAAAACCATACCCTTTTATGGTTACTACCAAATATATAAATGTATACTACCAAAAAATATATAATATAACTTATCCCTCAAAGAGTTGGAAACCACCGACAGACCAGGGTCCCACTTACTGAATTTTGTTACCGCCGGTTTATGGGGTCGCTGATTACGAATATGAAGTCAGAATTCGAAAATTCCCGACTGAAATATTGCGGATCGAATATGGCGGATATAAAAATCGGAAAAGCATTCAAAATTCAAAGACTGAAAACTTGTTACCCGGTGATTTTTAGTCAAGTCGCCAATCACGAATATAAGGTTTTATTTTGGAAATTCTTAAATCCAAAATGGCGGATTGAAAAGTGCCACAGAAATTGGTATTTACTACCAAAATAAATTCATTATGAATATTTAAAAAATTGAGCCATCTGAGTAAAAGTAGCTAAATGTCTAAAAATGAGAAACAAAGAATACACTGTAAAAAAATTTCACTAAATTTCACTCAATAAACCATAAATGATTAATTAGGATATACAGTATTGAAATTAATTAGACGCTATACAGAGTGTTCTGCAAATGAAGAACTTTCATATTAAGAGATATTGTAAAAATAATGTCTCAAATCTACATTTTTTTGATAGTATATATTAACCCTCGAAGTTAAGAGATGAAAATCGGTATTTTGTGATAACTTTTTTGTAATTTATTAAATTTGTATAATTTTTGCCATTGTGTGTGGTATTAGGTCTACTAATGTGTACAATTTGCGTAATAAATGCTTCCATAATTATTATTAACGTTTGTAGTGGTTTTAATATAATAATATATTTAATTAATTAATTAAATTAAAAAAAAAATAATTAAAAAAAATGAAATAAAGATAAAAATTATTTAATTAATTTAATATATTTAATAATTTAGATCTCGATTGGTTCACTGATCGGATAAGTAAATTGCCATAACCTAACATAAAGTTTTACTCTATTTTGTATGTTCCCTTATGAAATAAGATACTTACTGGTTAATGACATTTTTAATCTCCTCAAAAAAATATTATTTGAAAATAAATAAATTCAGGATAGCTCTAGCTATATAGCAATTTTAATTATAATTAGGTACCTACTGCCCTTTCATTTTGATAACAATCACTGAAATGAGTTTGCTGAGATAACAATATTTGATATCAAGAACTTGCTACAATCACATATCATATTGTTAAAATTCGTCAAACAGAATAGAAAATCTACGAACCTTGTTACCAGATAACCAGATCTCTTTAAAATAACAACATGATTATAAAATACAAGGCTATGGTTTTTCACGTTATTTTTCACTAACATTATTTATTTTATCCTAGGGGTGGAATTAACCTCCTCGTATGAGTGGGTATAAATTTAATTTTAATATACATAATTCCTTCCAATGATCAAAATGTTATTTTTAAAATGCGAATTCGAATTCAGCATCAGAAGATACACAAAATCTATGTACTCATGTCGCTGATACAGAACTTTTCCTGTGGGGCTCAGCTAGTAGTCTATTACGTAAAATAATGTATTTCTTTGTGTGTAACTTTTACGTTGATTAAATTGTTTTGTTTACGTTACTCTTTGTTAGTTTAAAAAAAAATATTTTATATAAGGTAGCTGTTAACCTTAATATCTGGAAACGAAGCCCAATAGTTTTTTTTTATTATTATTAAAATAGGATTCTGATCCAGATCCTTAATTTTTCTCCCCTGGTATAATTCACCCTGTTCTTACGAATTTCTTTCTAAAATAAAGGATTGTACCTATTAATTATTGTAAGAAATTGGTTGTACGGTTGTCACAAGAAATTACTTTAGCCCCTTAACGGAAGAACATCCAATTCATGGGTAAAAATGTGGGGCTGAAACAATACTTCTCCTTTATCTTATCCCGTGAATTATCTGCGCTAAGAGGTAATGGGGTATCTACAAGAAATTAATCAATGATTGCTAGGCAACTAATGGCGGAAGGTTAATTTATTACGATTGTCAAAGCCGACTGCGTAACGCACATTCTCAGCTTTTAACACACGAAACAGATTAACGGTCTGTCAGTACCGGGCTCTTCGCGCTGCTGTCTGAAAAACGCCAGTTCGGACGTCATATGGATAATATTTCATCTTCATGAAATATTTATCTGTGTGAGACTAAAGAGAAAATGAGCTGTTTTTTAGTCGTTTAATACGGACGTAAAAAATAAATTTAGTGAAATACCGAACATCAAAAGACATAATGCGCCTACATATGTATGCAGTGGTCTGAAAATTGTATCTGACATTAAAAAAAAGTTAAACAAGACAGACTAATAGAAAACGAGTTACTTAAGTTGAATAAAAAAAAATACAAAAAAGAGAAATTGTAATAGAAATTGAAAAGGGTAACCTGATAAAAACATGAAATATTAAAATAAATAGAAGAATTTGGCAAAATACCTATATGAATCATGCAGGGTGTCCCACCGGGAACTGCGTTGATCAATATCTGGGGAAGTACTGCTCCGAAAAATTAGAAAATTTGGCAACATGGCAATGCCCCTGGGGCGAACACAACTAAAATATCTAGAACTCTTCAGCGCTTTCGGTTATACCGGAAGTCGACATCAACTTCGTTATTTCAAATGGGACACCCTATATATTATTGCATTTTCGTATTCTACGTGAAATTTGTGGGTCACTTTATTAAATATTGCCTCGAAGTTATAGGTTTTGAGATATTAAGTTTTAAAGAAAAAATTTGACAGACGCAAGGGTCCGCGGAGATGCTAGTAACTCTTTTCAGGAGCGCGATGTCAAGTGGTACCTGTAAAGGGCATAGGTAACATTGCATTATAGTATACCAACAAGTTAAATCATTTAATACTAGGTGTTTCATTTTCTCTGTTACATTTTGATAACTTCAAACAACTATAACTTTGTTAACTTAAATGGAACACCCTATATTTTTTTACTCTGTCATATGCAGATTGAAATTTCCTTTCAAGCCATATTATCATTGTTAGGGTTGCCGTTACTACTTTTGGAGAAATTTGCAATTTTCTATTTTTTTGGACAGTTTTTCTCGTATCAGACCTGTTGACAAATTGGCCATGACCAGAAACAATTCAAAAACAATTGAATACTAGCACTCATACTACTGAATTTTTGCAAAAACTAAAACAATTAAAAATTACTCACATAAAAAAGTTATTTCATATTACAAAAACAACCAAATATAAATAAACGAAATGGTGCCCAGATATGGTTTTGGCTGAATAATTTTTCTCGAAAATCTCGAGACATTTAACTACCTTTTCCTGTTTCCTTGGGAAATAAAAGAAATTGGTCCACACGAAAATTCATATACCTAGGTTTACATAATAATTGAGGAAAAAATATTTCTAGTACTAATTAAATCTGGAAAAAATGTATATATGACTAGTACACACAATGCTAATTATTATTAGTATTTGTCAGATTTTTAATAATCTAATGATATATAAATAATGTCATTAAGTAATACTTGTTGATAATGACGCAAAATATACATGAAAAGCAAATTTAAATTTACAAAGGAATTCCTACATTACAAATTTATATTCGTAGATTATAAAGAACGTCCTTCAGATTATTATCCTTCATATCTCTTCACTAACAAAATTTGATCTTACGTTTTAAATAAAGTCTGTTCCAAGTACATTCTTGATTTAGGTTTTTTATCACAAGCTGTGATAGAAATACAAACTTTCCTTTCAAGTAAGAGTATTTTTCTGTAGCGGGTAATGGAATTTTCTTTTATATGTCTACAATTCCACAATTTTTATATAAAAGAGAAATTGAAATATAGATCAGAGTTTTATATCTAAGTAACATTATACTATTTGAGTGTGGGCAGGTGAGTGTATTTGTTCTACTGGAAAATTATACTGGAAATGTTTTGACGTTAATAATGTGCTAAATCAGACAAAAAGTAATCTGGTTCATGCTTCATTAAACAGGATGTGTTAACCTTTTCTTAAAGTTAAATGTCAACCGATTCCTTTCAATATGTTAAATTAAATGTTTTCAAAAGAATTAAATATTGTTACATTAACCTATATTTATAAACCAATAAACTGTTCAAGAAATTGTAAAAGTTCTTTATGTATATTTGTGGCACCTATTCACATGTTGCAATAAATTTGACAATTTATTGGTCAAATTTGAGGCTAACTTTTAAAATAAAAATCAATGTACATGGAACTACCATAAATTCTTGTGGTCAAAATAAGACGATTTATTTGTCTAATATAAATGAAATTTAGTATTTTACTTTCTTGACATGCTAACCAAAATAATTAATTGCATTTACGCTAATGGAAAAAATATCCCCACTCCTAACCAAATTTTTTTATATTGTTTTAAAAATTTTCTAAGGGTATATTGGAAATCTCTTCGTACCTTTGACTAACCAATGAAGAACCTCGAAGATTGTACTGGTGTCAATAAAAAAAACTCTTCAAGAAAAAGAAGACATCAGTAGTTAACCTATGGAGAAATTACAGTTTACAATTAGTGAAAATTTTCTTTGTTGAAAAATTGCTGGTTATAATTGCTGTATCCATCCTATCCGAAGCAACTAAGGCATCGCGAGACTTTGCACCTGTATTTTTTAGATGTCGAAGTGCCGCAACCAAGATCACGCACACCATGAATTGCCCATAAGTTCTTTAAAAGAAAGGTTGACAAAAACAAGAAGCCACCACTAAAAGACTACAAATGTTTGCTCTTTTAACCATCTATATTTTATATACCTCCGAAAATAAGAAAGATACCTAAATTGGACAATTAAAAAGTTGTAACCCTGTATTTTGCAGTTCATTATATATACTAGATCCTTCATGTCTGTTATTACAATTTTTCTTTTGTAAGTACTGTTAGTGACTACGCGGTATAACTTTCATACCGAGTGGTTTGGGTTCTTAAATATAAAATACTTTTTATTTTGAAAAGTTCACAAAGGTATGGAGTGAATTATAACAGAAATAAATAATAATCTCAATGTTATAAATTAGTTATTACCTATGAACAATAACTGAATTGTCGTATTTATAAATACAGCATCTAAACGGGACTGATTACTTGCAACCGCCCCTCTATAGTTGCCCACCTAAGTTGTTCCGTCAACGTCTAATATTGTGACGGTCCGCTAGTTTAAAAAATAGAGATGTGCGAATTAAGTTTTGTATGATTTTGTATGTACAATTTTATATTATTACCCATCTCTTTTCATTAAAAACATTAATTTTTATGAAATGCCGCTCTTTACCAATTACCACGTTATTCTACATTTAGACAAGGCGGTTTAGTTTGGGTAAATCGTATATCCACGGAGATTTTTGACTTTTTGGCTTTCAAAATCTGGATTGCAAAATTATTATGCAAAATCTATCGAACCAATTTTGATGAAATTTGGTGTGATGATTCTACATAACGAAGTTTTCTTGAGCCAAGTATGAAGGTCCTATACCCAACAGAAAGACCTCAAAAAAATTCCCTAAAAAGTAATGTTTTTTAACCCCATTTTTAGAGATTTTTTCGATTTTTGCAATAATAATCATGATTCATTCGATTTGTAACTAGTCATATTTTGTAAAATTTAATTACAAACATTTTTTTCCTCTTCCATTTTCGCCTACTATCATCTCTTGAAATGATACATAAATAAATAGGAAGAAAAATATGACATTTTTCGAATTTTTTTAAGATATTGTACCGCCAAAAGCCCACGTTTTCTTTTATGCGCATAGAAAAATTTTAATTTCTAGTGATATTTTAAAAACAAAAAGCCAAAAATCTCCGTGGATATACGATTCACCCAAATATGGACTCTTTGAAACATATATCGTCTGAACTAACTGTCCAAGCTCCAAGCCCGTGATAATTTTTATCAAGATTAATTTATTTGCTGCTCCTCCTGTTCCGTTTCAATTTAATATTTTAATTAGTTCATATTTTATTAATTTAGTTTCTTCTGAATTAATGTTAAAGATGAGAAGATTTACATTTTTGCACTTTTCTTGTAAAATTAATTTGTAGCAATTGAACAAAATATCGTATATTGTTTCAAATTAAATCGATTCTAATTTTCCATTTTTTTGCAAGAAATTGTAACGAATTGGAAATGTTCACATATAGACTCGAATGAAAAATTGCCTGACCGAACTTGGGTCGTATAAAAAATTTAACTATTATAGCAACAATAAAATTGAATAAAAATTGTTAATATAAATATTCTGTATATAAAACTAGTAATAATTAAGGATATCATATAGTATAAAAAGAATAATATTTTAATTTTATTCACCAGTACAAAATAAATTTTTCATAAAATGCATGACATTGGCACTTGTTAGCCCCCAGTACATTGAGAGAACAGAATTTAAACCCAGATATCTATAGATGAATCTGGTATACATAGTCTGAAAAGACGAGTAAATGCATAGAAGATATCTCAATTCAACTTAAGTCATAGTATGGAATTTTTTATTAATTGTCAAATTAAATAATAATTTTTGCAAATCTCAAAACTAAAGTTGGCTTTACAAGTACCTGGAGATGACCTATAAAAAACATAAAATAAGGAATATTTTAGTAATTAAATATAGAATTGTATGGAAAAAAAAGGATATTTATAAAAAATGTATTAGTCATAAGGAGTGTTGTGGAAAAGTGTTGTTAAAAAAGGACATCCAAGGACTGAAAATTCTGTGAAGGGACCTTAAGCAAAGATAGGACCAGAATAATCCAGAAAGATGAAAAAACAAAAATTTATTGATTGGTTACGGCTTGGGTTTTGGAGAATACAGAGTAGAGAGGCAGCTCCAACAAATTTTAAGTTAGCACAAGAAAGAAACAGTAAGGTTAACAGATTGTTTGTTCTCAAAGTCAAGAGAAAAGAAATTTGCCATACCATTTACATGGTATGCAGGACATCTACGTAGTTTCCAACAAGGAAAAATTCAAGTTTGCAAATACCAGGTACCTAAAATAAAATAATAAAGTGCACTATAAACAAAGCTGATAGCTATAACCTATAGATAATACTTTTATATCTCATCAAACCTTAGAAAAAGGATTAATAATATACTACAAGACTTACCTCAACAAAAATAAATACAAGCCAATCAATCATAGTTTTAAAAACTTCACTTCAACTTCAAGTTGACGAGCTCGAACGAAATTATCAAATGTACAGCCATATTTAATTCGAGTTGAATTTAGTCAGTAAATATTAAGAAAATATGACCCTGTACAATAGGCAAAATGCAATACAAGGACAAGTATTTAAAACTGAATAGATAAAATTAACTACTAGTAAAGTAAATTTTTTTTTAATGAAAAACACAATCCTTATATTGTATGTAACTATATTAGAATAGAAATGGCAATAAAATTAATAAAATATTCTTTACTATTGTTACAAAAAATAAAAAAAAATTAGTACCTAGAGAGGAAGATATTCGCAATTTTATGTTAACAAGTTTGCAAGTTTTAAGTAGTGCCACAAAAATTTGAATAAAGATCGTATTAAAGTTAAAACTCTATTTTTTGGCGTGTTGCATTGCACTTGTTGGTGTATTAAAAATTATAGAACCGACTCCTGAAATCTCTAATATAAAACAAGCATCTAACATCAGCTGGCAAGGGAAAAGAGAGAGTACAAGGTGAAACACAGAAAGGTTTGTATTGAACAGTCTGCAGTTAACCAAAATAAAAAAAATACACAAACAAAACAAAACACACAACACACACAAAATTAGACAAAATTATATTTTTCAACAATATATTAAAATAGCATTCTGATGGTTTAAAAAAAAGATAACTTTATACGTTTTCCAAAAATTGACCAATAAAAATTTATACCAGGCATATAACAGATCCTAAATATAGTCAACATAGGGTGGATCTAAATTTTGAAGGGTGTTTTCACATTTAGGTATTTTCTTATCTATTACGTTTAGCGGAACATATTCATATTTATATTAGTAAGGTGAGTTCTGTTAGAAGCCTCATGTCCCCATAAACTACGATCATTGTTTCCTTGATGGGAGGAGCCAACACAACGTTGACAGGTTGACGTATTTGTGCCGATTTGTTATTTTCACTGACGGTGTTTTCTTTTAGGTCCCTTTAAGCGTATTTAATGAATATTTTTAGAGTACTGTCGTAAAACTCATGGCCCATAGCCATTTACAGAATTTACGAAATAGTAATATACTAAATGCGTAATCTTTGAGCAATGAAAGTGCACGTTCAGCCAAAGTTTTATAAAAGATTGGTCCTAAGATCAAAGATATTTTTTAAATGAACACTTTCGCATATTTGGTTAACATTTGTTACAAATATTATGGAAATGTTGTTAACTGAACATGTAAACGTTGGAAATTTTAAATAAATGTTGTAAAAGTCATACAAATTTGACATTTTCATGAAATTATTTCAGTTTTGTTGACGTACTGTCTAAAAGAATTTGCTAATTTATGTTATTAATTGTTATTTCAAATAAAAAGAGTTCGTCTGATGAAAGTTATTTTTAGATATGGCATTATGTGCTTTAGATGCAATAGCATGTAAAATTCTAAATATAGCTTGTCAGAATATATTGGTGTGTACACTGTACAGGCTGGTCCATTTTCGATGGGATTTCAGGGTATCTCAGAAACTACTGAAGATATGATAAATCTGACACTACGTTCTCGAGCTTCATTTTCATGGCAAACTCGACTGTCAAATCAGAAATTTGCTATCTTCATTTGTTTCTGAGTTACAGGGCGTTTCTCGTTACTGTCTCATTTTTTAACATGTCTATCTCAGCTGTTAAATAAGTTAGAGTTAAATTGAAAACTGCTCAAGACTAATTCTTTAGCGTAGAATTGAATCCCGGTATTAGATTTTTAGTAGATCTTAAGATTTCGGACTTATGACCCAGTTATATTTTTTTAAATAGAAATCGTAGCTGACCACGTCCTAAAAAAAATATATTTTTTTTCGCTTTTTAGCAATATATCACATGCTTTAGTTATTTTTACAAACACGGGAGATACGGGGTGTTTTATATATAAATTATATATGTTTTTCCTTTTTAATATGACCGGCTATGAAAATACAGATAAAATTCTCTTCTTACTTTTGTGATAATATAATACTAACGAAATTTTAGGAGTTAGGTGGATAGGAACAAACGGTCCGGTCAGATGGCCAGCTACGTTACCTGATTTGAGTCCTTTGGACTTTTTCCTTTGGGGTTTTCTAAGACATTATATTTAAAATTCCTTTTAATAATATTTCAAATATACCTACATTTAATGAATGCTACCCGAAGCGTTGCCAGAAGATGCGTGAAATGTGTGACAGTTGAGGGACGGCAATTTGAACATTTAGCTATCATTTTTGAAAGTTTTTACTATTGTTTAATTTACGTTTAATATTATAACTTCAGTTGAAGTGGAATAAAAATTTGAAAACTCTGTCTTTTCTTATCTGTAATATATATTTTAAATAAACGTCATATTTTTACAACAGATATGAGTTTTGTAAAAGTAAGAATTATAGTTTTGTATGTATTTTCATAGTCAGCCTTATTAAAATCTAAAAAGGAGCTAATTTATATATAAAACACCCCGTATCTTCTGTGTTTGGAAAAATAACTATAGCATGTGATATATTGCTGAAAAGTAAAAAAAAATATCTATTTATTTAGGTCGTGAGCAGCTACGACTTCCATTTAAAAAATATAACTTTGGGTCATAACTCCGGAATCTTAAGACCTACTAAAAATCTAATACCGGCATTCAATTCTACGCCAAATAATTAGTCTTGAGCAGTTTTTACTTTAATTCTAACTTATTTAACAGCTGAGATACAGACATGTTCAAAAGTGTCACAATAACGAGAAACACCCTGTAACTCAGAAACAAATGAAGATAGCAAATTTCTGATTTGACAGTCGAGTTTGCCATGAATATCGAGCTCGAGAACCTGGTGTCAGATTTATCATATCTTTAGTAGTTTCTGAGATACCTACCCTGAAATCCCATCGAAAATGGACCAGCCTGTACATCACTTGATATTAAAGAATGCCTACAGTTTTCGAACAAAAATAGCTTTCGTCAAATACATAAATATATTCTGAAATTTTTTCGGATTTTTTTTATATTTTCTTATGGATGTTCCTCATAGCATGTTGCTAAAAGTACAGATTTTCATCGAACATACAGATTTTAAAATTTATCACTGAAAAAACATTTTTGCGTTTCAAACAGAAAACAAGTTGATCTTTATAGGTCACAATAAGATGTCTAAACCATTTTAAAATAAGAGTATTTTCCTGTATCAGAGAATGCAACCTAATACAGAGGATTACGCAAAAGGGCATCTATCTCCCGAAGTGTTTATCCCTGTATATTATTCATGCTAGAGGAAAATGACATTGTAACACGAAAACAAAGTAAAATGTTATAAAACTAAAAAGCTGTCGTCAAACAAACGGCAATGTTTCTTGGCGCCCCGAATCAATCACGACAGTTCCTTCCTTCATTTTTCTTTTCTTATTATTTCCCTGGTGACAGTGTCGCCAGATTCTGCTTTTTTGCTGTCACGGGCTATTCCTGTATGTGATGGATTGACGTTTATTCCTACTTCGACTCACAATACTTCATAAAATATATCGTTCCACGGCTTGAAAGTCAAATGAATCGTATGATTTGCAAGTTGCAAGTGCGATATTGGTTTTCCAACATGCAGCGCGGTCTGTGTCCATAAGCCGATGCAATATTTTGAATTTAACTGATACAATTTCTGAATTGGAAATTCTCTATTAATATTTTTATTAATTACATTTGTACTTTTGCGTTACTTTCAGAACACTCTAAAACTTTTATAAATTCCCAGCCAATGAAATTATACAGGGAGTTCTGAAAGTCCATCGGGAAAATCTGGGGGAGGTGATTCTAACAATTAAAATAATAGCAGTGTGTTATGATTTTTTTTTCGAATTGTCAATTGTTTGCAAGTTACAGCTTGTCAAAGTTCAACTTATTAAAGTTTTATTAAACATAAAATTTGTCTGCAATTAATGCAGGTTACCATGCTTCAAACAAATGTCATTAGTAGTTTCGGTGTTAAGAATTGTAACAAAAATTGTTTAAAGCCGGTATGAGCTTGATTTTTTACAACAATAATTTGAGAAATGGCTCAACAATACTCAAGTACTGAATATTTGCATTTTTGTTACGGACAAGCAAATGGTAATACAGAATTGCGTTAAAATTACATAGACGCATATACTGATAGAAGAATAACACATGCCCAAACATTGATCAACATTCATAAATTCATTTAAAAGTAATAATTATGACACGAGAAAACCAAGAACTATGAGAACTGCAGAAAGAGAAGAAATAGTGTTGGAATTCGGATAGGTACAAGAAGAATAATTGCTGCCAAGGAGGGTACTGCTCATACTTTATTTCGGAAGGTTCTCCACGAGCAACTTATTCATCCATTTTCTGTGCAAAAGGTTCAAGGACTTTATTATTAAGATCCAATGTGTCGTTGATGGTTCTGCAATAGCATTGCGGAAAAATATGATGAGGATAGTGTGTTTATTAATAATATTTTACTTACTGATAAAGCTGGTTTTACAAAAGATGATATTACAAATTATCTTAATAGAGTCTGATCCACATAGTATGGGTTTGCCAAATGAAACACTAATCGAACTTGAATTAAATATATAAGTTATTTAAAAAGAACAATAAAAAAATTGAACTTTGACATGCTGTACCTTGCATACAATTGACAATTCGAAGAAATTTTCACTACATACTGCTATTATTTTAATCCGCAGAATTACCTCACTGAGTCCATTAATATAGCAGTAAAGTACCATAGCCTCCTTATTAATCAAGATACAAAAAAATGTTCAAATAAATGCTGAATTGAATAGAAATTATGGAAAATATGTGTCCGCAAAATCTAACAGTCTGTACAAAAGTAGTTAAGTAATAAATGGTGTCCCAAAATTTACGAAAAGATGTAATAATTACAAGCGATTATTTAACTTGCCTTGTTAGTACGGGTCAAATCCTGCGACTGAATTTTAAAACAGTTGTCCCCAACCGATTGAGCTGAAATTTTGTATACACGTTTAGTTTAGATGACAATGCATGGTGACGTCTAAATCCAATATGGCGGACTCCCAAAGATGGCGGACCAGTTATTTTTTATGCACCCCCATAATACGGGTATCAAATAAAAGGGTTTGCTGAGAAGAATACGAAACTAAAAGCTTGTTTAAAAAAATTAAACATGAAATTATTTTGATAGAAAACAACAGATTTTTTATTAAAAATTATAAATTTTTTATTGATTCATAAAGTATACCTACAGTACGCGGTTATGTATGGAATATCATATCGGATAAATGGCCTCCACGACATTTCTAGCACATACGCACTCTTATGTCGAAATTTTCCATTACCGTTTTTCATAAATGCGACTAAATTTCGTTGATTCAGTGTTCAATTTCCTCCTTGGTCGTGGGCTTACTGGCATAAATCTTAGACTTCAAAAAATCCCAAAGGAAAAAGTCTAACGCATTAAATCGCGTGATCTGGGCGGCCAATTGTGGAAATTACACGACCAGGAAATGATTCATGCAGTAATTGAATTGTTTCTCAGGCTGTACGGTATGTGACGCCATCTTGTTGAAACTACATGCCGTCTACACCCATATCTTGCAATTTGAGTAAAAAAATTAGATTATCATGTCACCATTAACATTTAATAATAATAATAATATGCTATAATTTTGTCGATTAACGAAGCCATCAAGATGAAAATGAGCCCCATCGTTGAAGATGATTTTGTTCAAAAAATCAACATGCACTTCTTGTTAATCCATATTTCATTCAACGAACCCTCTTCATTCTGCGTGGTCAGTAGCCTTCAGTTCATCTAGTACCTTTGAATTTTCCAATAAAATTTTTCACAGTTGATGAAACAATATTTTATACGAAAATTGCAAACTGTAGCTGCCAAACCTTTATTATTTTGAAAATATTACTCAACAATGAAAACGCGTTGTTTTATCGTTTAGCGCACCATTTTTTACAATCCTGAGCTGTCAGAATTTTGGGAAACCCATTACAAACATGTTTATTTAAATGTAACTTTTATACCTTGTACCTTGAGAAAGAAACAACTAAATGAAAAATAGTAGAAGAAAAATCACCATTACCACCATTATCACCTAAGGAATCTGTGGTTAACGGTTTGATCTATTTTTTGTAATATGTACCTTGTAATTAGTTGTAATTTTCAAATGCTAATAGTGAAAACCAAAATATTAGACCGCATCAAAGACAAAGGTTAGCCAACCATTCAAGATCTGTGAATCATTATCATGATGTGATCATTATTTTATACAGAATGTTTTCTATATACATTTATTCTACAAATTCCAAACGACATATTGTCCCATTTGCAAATATTTTTGTTCTCTTTCTTTCAATAATTTTAGATATAAGTATTTCAGTTTTTTCTATAAAAGTTACTGGAAAGGGCGTTGTCATTCATTATTAAATCAGTTTCCATAATTAGGTATGTGTATTAAAATAAAATCGACTTTTACAATTTAGTATAATTATTTTAATTATTCGCAAATTTAACAGAATAACTCTCAACATTTTGCAGTTTCACATACATATTGTACGTTTTAACGAATGCTTGTGATTGCCGTTTGTTTTAAACATTAGTTAAAGTTAATTGGAATAATCGCTTCACGGATTATTAAAATATAAAAATAAATGCAACAAGCAGAACAGCAATATATTACAGTGAAATCTATGGATGTTGATACTTCTATGTATGGTATTAATTACAATAATGACTGAAAATATTATACGGAATTACAATTAGTAGTATTGGTGTCATCAGCATAATGAAAATAATTCATCACTAATTCATTCTTTTTTAGAATTCTTATTTTGTTGAAACCGTACAACTTCATAGTAAATAATTACATAAAAGTTGGCTTTTGTATAGATGATTTTTAATGAAGAACGAGGAAACTGTTTCCACTTCCTACGCTGTAGTCTAAGAAAATCGTGATTACGTTAATAATTCATAACCTCTTTAACAACTTACTGCTTGATTAAGTCCTGCGCCCACTTTGTTGAACAAATTTCTCTTGCTGATTAAACAAGTTTTGTGACAAACTGCAAGAATAAATTGTGTACAGTTCAGATTTACTAACAAAATTGTATTAGGAAATAATATACAGTGGCCGCTCACGAAAAGCTATGATCCTTAATCTGAACATAAAATATTGCAGAAGTTTGTTATTAGTTTTGATATTGATATATGAATGCTGAAACTCTAGAAAACATCAAACAGTGGAAAAGCAATCCTCAAGATGCATTTAATTGGATGTCAACCTTTTAACCTTTGTCCAAAATAATATAACAGTTAAAAAGAACAACAGAATAAATTTTGAAGGTTTACAATTAATCCCATTTGGATATATTATATTTTTTATTTTAAATAATTACTAATTATTAGCTTGATTGTTTTGGAGTTGGTTCATTGTTTTTATTTTTTTTGTTTTCTAAGACGATCAGAACTATTCGAAGTTTTTTAGAATTTCTAAAGCTGTAGAGACGATTATTCAAATCGATATTTAACCAAAATTTAATAACAAAATTCTTTCAATTCTGATGCATACTTTTACTTCTCACTGTACAAGTGTATTCTTGTACTTTGTTCTCCGAATCATCTGCAATATTGATTCTGGATTTGGAAGAAAATACTTCTGGGTAACATCAATGAAAAGAATAGAGACACTGATGTATTATATGTAAAGAGGTCTAGACATAATAATAGGACAAAGTAACGCAACATTGCAATTAAATTAATTAATGACTAGAAATTTTTAAACATTTCAGTAGGTACGTATAAATACCTAACTATTAATCATGAAGACAGACAGAACCATATTGTCTGTAATTATCTGTTTGTGGCACTTCCAATTATTTTTTTTATTTAACTGGGTGCTTCTACCCAACTGAAAAGAAAAAATAATAATAAATAACCCTTCACCCTAAAAGGTTCAGTAAAAGGGCTAATTTTATAAATCTGCTTTGGCCTAACCAGAAATATTTGACAGTAAGTAGGTAGTTAATTCTTCACGACACAATAATCACCAAAATACATTACTCAGTTGTTTACGTTTCGAAAAACTATATTTTTTCCTTATCAAAACATTAGTTGTACAAGTAAAATGTAACTCTTTATTGGTTTTACATATTCAGAGTCAAAAGTCACTTATTTCTGTTGCAACAGTTTCACTCATAAAATTTTAAGTGTACTTATATTAATAGAGTGAAAATTTCACACAAATTGATACATTATTGATTAAAACTGAGTGATTTTTTTTTACAGTGTAAGTAAGATAAGAACGAAGGGATATACAGGGTGTGGCGTCTTTAGTGCAGAAAAAATAAAATGCAGATTCCTAGGAATATATGCAATAAAAAAGCCTTATATAAGAAATTCATATATCCACGTTTTGTCAAGAAAATTGAACTTCAATTTTGTAGCGAAGAAATAAATCTTAGTACGGTCCTGGTCAAAAAATGAACATCAGCGCACGCTTGCCGAACCGAACTTAACAAGAGTCAAGCCTTTGCGCAAATCAGTGTTGCCAAATTAAAATGTATGAAATACACACAAAAGAGATAAAATGTTTTAATACAACAATAAATAATTTTGGCCAGTTTAATACAATCCTCTCGTTTTAATTAAAAGGAAAAATAAACATAAAAATAAACATAAAATTCAATTAGTTATTTCACTGTAAATGATAATGTGCAATCCCAGACAAGAGGTTTGTAGAAACAAAGCACATGGTGTTACAGAAAAGACTACTATTACTTTAGTAAGTGATAGGTTGGATCACGACAAACAAAAAAGATGCAAACTTACCCCTATCGTTCGATAGTAGTAAACGTAATACTGTTGTCCTCGTTATCCATTGCCGATTTAGTTAAAACAATAACATAAAAAATAAAAAATAAGAAACATCTTTAATAAACACTTAACGTCTAAACAGTACAAGCGCGATCTTTTTGACACACAGCAATTCACCCGCGTACTGACACTGACACTCCACAGGTGCCGTACGGAGTGCGGACTAAGTCAATGTTTTTTGCGCTATGTTAAACAGGACCGGCATTAACATTTTGTCATTTCTTGTAATTTTTTGGAAAATATTTTTGATACTCAAATCTCATAATCGCCTTATGGTAGCATATATAATTTTACTTCATTTATTGTCAAGAGTCTAGGTTTTTAATTTTCTGCATTAAAGACGCCACATCCTGCATAAAATGATCCAAGAAACAATATAGCGACACGTCCAATTAAAAATATGACGAGCAGACCTCATAGCTACCTAGCAATAGTATCCTGACCCCACAGTGACTGCACTGATATTACAAACAACGTTGTTCGAAGCAATCAGCATATCGAGGATCAACAACTAAACAGCATAGCATAAACAATCTGCTTAAGAGATAATAGAAGTTTCAGTCGAAGACATCTCCAAAGCGGCGGCACCATCCGGCACTCCCAATCCGGATGGAACGGCAATCGGCCTTTAGGACCCTTCCTTTCCACAATCTGTGAAATTAACAATGAAACCCACAAAGCTTTTCTCCGCTCCCAAATTACTACATGCGCTCGAATGCATGTTGCAGGGTATATTTAATTTCATTAATTTGTTACCGGAAATGGCATTATCCTTTGGGGGTCCTCTAGTGATTGCCTTTGATAATTGCCAGGACTGCTATAATCAATTATAACATGTTTTCATTAAGGCATCTGTCCCCATGGTAATTATATCTTAACAAACCGTACTGTATTTCATTGTCCTTCATTGCTTCACATAATTAAGATGAGGAGTTATAAAGACTGTTTCGTTTCAAACGAAAAGAGCTTAAACTGGACCTTTTTCTTAATTCTAAAATAAGTTAGAAAAGAGCTTAATTTGAGACGAAAACAAATATGCCCTAATAAAATTTTGCTTCTTTTCTGTCTAGTATAAGAATAATGTTCAAATGTTGTCACTATTATGTTTGAAGGCGAAAATTTAAAAAAATAGCTATTGAACCTGTGGTCGCAGATAGAGAGCATCAGATGGACATACTAGAAAAATAAATATTTTCTTATGTTGGATAAAAAATATAGTCCAAAAATCCCACTTTCTTTCCACTGCAGGGACATTAACTGACATAAAATTTGAAATGAATTTATTTAAGAACAAGAGGAATTTGATATGTTCTTATAACTGCAAAAGAGATAGGAATATAAAAATATTTATTTTGGAAATGAAAATGGAAAACTGGATTTACTGGAACAAATTTTCTAACTTAATAAAGGTCTGTCGCAAAATTCCTGAAACATGTCAATTTCTATTTTCAATGGGGCATATTACAAAGAGGTTTATTTTTTTATCCACAATCACCTTATAATCGGACTTTTATCAACACATACGAACCATCTAAAGTGATACTTTATCCACTAGTGGAAGAAAGTAACTTAATTTCACTAGTAGAATCATGAAAAAATAAAAACCTACAATGAAACAAATTTAATTTATTTACTTATTAACATTAACATTTACATTTATAGTAATAGACACTTCGTCCTGTACGTCACTAATTTTCAAATTCGCAGCATCGACAATCACCAGAAACCCCCATTATTAGTGTAACCTAAAATAATTCAAAGTTCACTATATACGTAACAACACGTAAAAGATAAAGATATATTACCTCAATCATTAAATATTCGTTATCGGAAGCCCCATTCAAAATTTCTTCAAATATCTGCTCTTTCCAATACTGCGCCTTTTTTTACTTTGTATCCTCTCGATTCACTCTTCAAATAAGCAGTAAGCTTATATTTTCCAATATCTATATTTTTGTAGACCTTTATAGTAGCCTTTAACATCGAATAACTCGACCACATAGATGAAATTGCATATTTCTTCTTCAAATTTAAGAAATACGATAGCATGACTTCTTCATTTATTGTCATTATTTTCCGTTTTTTTCTCCATTCGTTAAATTCGACGAACAGTTTTTTGTAATGTTCCCTGGGATTCGTTGGCAATAAATAGAAAATTGCTTCTTGAGCTTCTTCAAAAACAGCCACAGCAATACAATCACTTTCTTGCATTTTTACCAAATTCAGATAGAACTACTGTTTATTAAATAATTGATAATAAAGAACGTACTATAGCAACCAGTAGATATAACCAAACCTACCAAGTTTCATTGAGTACTAGGAAGAAATATCAAGACGCATATTTATTTTTTAAATTCCAATAATTCTGACTCCACAAATATGATTGTGATGTGATTATGGACAAATTATGGTTTTTATTGCCTTTTATCCACGCATGGATAAAATGCTACTTAAAACACTTATACAATAAATAACTATTAATTATGTAGCAGCAACCTCTAATTGTTTTTAAATGGAAGGGTAGGTTGATTAATTTTTTATTTTAAAGCTTTTTCAGTAGCAAATACATATTTTTTTGTTACTTTTATAAGCAATGTATCGGAAAAAAATAAGATAAGGATCTAAGGTAGGGGTCGGCAACCTATGACCCGCGGGTCACCGAGTGACCCATTTACTAATTTCAAGTGACCCACTTTATTTCCTAAGAAAAGTATAATATATAAAAATAAATTATAAAACATAAACATGAAACGAATATTTTGAGAATAAAAATAAATTGAAAATAGATGCTTTTAGTTTTTATAATAATAATTAAAGTTTAAAAGCGTATCGTAATTATTTTCTTAATGAAATGTATCTTATTATTCACTAAAAGACTGTTTTAAAATGAAAATATCACTGACCCAAACGTCCCTTTAATATTCACACTGTGGTTGATTTTAACCCGCAGCCAAAAAAGGTTGCCGACCCCTGATCTAAGGCCATAAGTGAAAAAATATTTTTTCTACAAACGTCAAAAAATGACAAGGTTTGCGCATTGACAACAATCTGCGAAGTGACACTTTTTTTCGGATTCTTACGTTACCATGACACCGTGCGCGAAATACACTAGGGTGCGAAGTATTTCGCACACTGCATGTAAATTAATAAGAGTTTTGTATTTCCATCTTTGAAAAAATGAAGCAAAACTCCAAATTATTATTTATTTTTAAATGAATAACAATGAAATACTTTTAATAATATCTGACACTTAAAAATTGAAGACGTGAGCACAAACGTCACTTTAAAATAATTATTATTGTTGTCAACAACAGCCACTTTGTTTCCATAGTAACAGTGAAAATTTGATTAGGAAAGACATTTTAAGACAGCTCAACACTATTTTCTATAATAAATTAGGCATTTTACTTATTTATAATATTTTTAAGAGATAGATTTTGACGTTTGTAGAAAAAATATTGTTTACATCTCGTGCGCGAACTACTTTGGTGGTTTCGAATAATTTTTTAACTCGGCTTCGCCTCGTTAAAAAATTCAATTGTCGATCACCAAAGTAGCATTTCGCGCACTAGATACAAAAATAACTATTATTATCCAAAAAAGAAAAAAAATTGAAACTGTATAAAATAATATTTGTTCAAGTTAGGGGAATGTAGTTAATTTCATTTGATAAAAACAATTATTTCCTTCTCTATGTGTATCTAAGTTTAGGCATTAATGCCCAAGCTATATGTAGATATAAACGAATGACCAACAAAGTTCTAACCAAAGTTTATTTAGATTTGAATATCCCCGCAGGCTTTTTTTCTAAAAAAAGACTCACTATCACGCCTGTCTGCAAATGGATCCGAAAGAAATAAAGTTTGAGGAAAATAAATCGTTGGATTTCCACCCACAAACAACATTCTGTTGATGTAACAAGTAAGAAACTTTCTCTCGGGTTTTTTGCGACACAAAATTTTCTCGAATATTCTTACAACGGGAATGAAAAAAAATTAAAATAGAAATCATGTAAATGTATGCAATTTTTTGCTGTACCTTCATTTACATCTATTTAGTTATACGAAATACTTTTATAATTTTCGAAGTTAAGTAAAATAAGGGTAGGTAGTAATTTTGTTTGAGAATTAGTAATTATGCGCCTAAAACGATTCAATTTTTCTATATCTAAGTCGAAATAAATACCAATATTTAATTGTGTCATACCAAACTCAGTTTTATTTCATTATAAAAAGCTGTAAACTATATCGACTTAATCTATTATCATACTTAGAAGAAGAGATATTGCTGTAGATTTTTGAGCATCAATAGAAAACAAATATTTGCACCATTTTTGAAGGAATAGTAACGCTTGAAAAGTTTAGATGGATACAGATTCTATCATTAGTGGCAATGAACACTAGTACTCTATATTATACCAGTTAGCGGCAATAAACGTTATAGTAGCAGAAATAGGCTAAATCTATCTATCTATGGTCAAGGTGTGTGACGCTCTATGCTCACGATACACAATGCTACTGACTGCCAAAGAAACATGTGTCATACACGCGACCAAGCAAAGCGTCAAACTCAAATGAACGGCCATCTTTCAGCAAAAACCTAAATTGTTTAAGGCACGCAAGGCCAACAGGGCAGGCATAAGGGTGCTGCTAGATACGTATCGAATAAATTGATCGAGGTGAAGTTTCAGATTAGAGGTAGACATGTACAAGTTATTGTACAATGAAGCGGATAGTGAGATTACTAAAATGTGAAGTAATTGATGCTTCCCCACCATTGGTAAAAATAGCATATATTAAATTTGAAATAGATAAGTGTGAGTCCATATTTATAATTCTCGGGAAAGAGTAAAGACTTAATAATCTCACAATCCTTTTATTAAGACGACCAGTTTCGAGGTCTACACTTTGCACCTCATCTTCAGGTCATAACAAGGCTACAAAGTTAATTTTTGATTATACTAAAAGTATACAATTGTTTAAAAAACTTTTGCAAATTAATTATTATCAAGTTAATTAAAATAATTTTTTTAATTTTTATTATAGATATGGTTCAAAAATAAAAATAAAAAAAATTATTTTGATTAACTTGATAATAATTAATTTGCAAAAGTTTTTTAAAAAATTGTATACTTTTAGTATAATCAAAAATTAACTTTGTAGCCTTGTTTATGACTTGAAGATGAGGAGCAAAGTGTAGACCTCGAAACTAGTCATCTTAATAAAAGGATTGTGAGATTATTAAGTCTTTACTCTTTCCCGAGAATTATAGCATATTTTATTTTCAATGTACATTCGTTGAAATTTGGTGTAATTGAATTTTTGAAGGAGTTATATACCTCAATGTTGAAAGTGCCCCACTATCTTGTAGACGTCGCTAGTTACGACTTTTCCTAACGTCACTTCAGAATATAACTTTTTTGAGGTTAGATTTCCTATGATGTACCACTGATTAAAAAGTATGTTACTTTTTATACAATAATTGTCAAATTAATGTAAAAAAATACACATAGAAGGTCATCTTGCTGAAATTGCTGAATATAGCTACTGTTTGCGTAAAAATGTAATTGATTGTACCCTATAGTTAAAAAAAAAAATATCTGTAAATAAATGTTTCCAAAGTTATTTAAAATATGGAAGGAACTGATTTCTCATTTCATTCTAAGAAACAAATGCCACATAAGCATATATCCTAAAATGTCTCATTTTTGACAAATATGGCGTTGAAAAATTTACTTTCTTTTTTGGATGTATCTAATGAAGTTGTCTCTAATTTTTATAACAAAACTATCTGTGTTGAAAGTTTTTTTTTACCAAAATACGAATTTCACTGTACCATCGGTGCCGTAGTTGAGAACATTTTCTTGTAAATTCTCGTCATATAAAAAATTCTAAGCATAGAAAGTAAATTTTTCGTCATTTGTTGCTGCCCATGTAATGTAATTTCAGAGCTAATTATTTCCGTCAAAATTGAAATATAGCTTTGTTGTATACAGGGTGTTTCAGAATTTATCTAAAAAAAAATTTTGGATGTACATGGGACTTTTACAAATACAATTTTGTAAAATTGAAAAAATCGAAAAGGCAATTCGAAAATGATTTAAAAATACTCTTCTGCACGCTACTGGAAATTAATCCACTGTAAAACCTAACCTCACACAATGCGACCAAGTATGATAAAAACGGACAAAAACTTGAAAGAATTTTGCAAGGAAAGAGATAAATAGAATTTTATAACATCAAATTCAATTCCTTTTGCCGCTATTGTTATTAATAATTAGTACAATTAATTTGTGGTTTTAAATAATAAAATAATTTAACATATCTGATGTTACCACAACGGATCAAAATTTTGTCCACCGCCTTGTAAACACATTTGGGCCCGTCTTACCCAGTTTCTACGAACTAACACAAATGTTGTCTTGCTTCACCGTAAATTAAAACGATATCCATCAACTCCGAGTTGCTATACACGCAAGCCATTTTTGGCACTAACTACTAAAAAACTACGGTAAACTCTGTCGCAACGACGATTGCAAAATCAGATTTCAGTATTCAGAGTAGCTGAGGCACGTGGCTCTCCACGCGTATTATGAATGATGCTAGAGACTACAGTTGTCCAGCGATGTAATGGTTGAAAGTACTATAACTTCAATATTGTTTTTCTCGGAAACTACAAGGATTTTACAAAAATTTGACGATATTGACTCAATTTTTCATGTTGCATCTATTTGGATAAGTTGTGAATAAGCCGGTATTTCCCTTAATAAATATGGCATTGTAAAGAAATACAATATATACCTATTTATTCCATATCAATTAATTCACATTTAAGAAATATGAATTTACTTCGTGATCTCGTAACCATAATGTCAACTAAAAAAACTACCATCAGTTGAATCTACTCGAAAAACATCTTAGATTTGTTTTTTCTAAATCTAACTCATTTACCGGTAGAGATATAGAGGTGTTCGAAAATATAAAAAAAATGTATATCATCCTGCAACTAGCAAACAAATGAAGATCATATTTTCGATTTGATAGTTGAATTTGCCTCAATGTATAGTTTTTCCCTATATCTACATAGTAGTTTCTGAATGGTTTTGGATTTGCTATCGTTAGTAATCACTATCACTTTTTGTTATTCAACCGAACATCAAATGAAGAAACACAAAACATAATATATAAAATTGCGATCGTTGGCTTCAGTATTTTACATTATTTTAGAGCAGCACTGTATAGGCTGTATCAAATAACTAATAGCTACAAATTTCAGACCGTAAGAACTATTTAACAACCACAATGCACATACTTATATGTTAATAAAGGAATTTTTCAATAAATAACAAGAATTCTTAAAATTTTATTTAACCGACTTTCATCAGCATGTAGAATTTGTGTGGTCAATAATCTATATGATCTATTATAAACAGGGTGTTTTAATATTTCAACGTTTTTATAAATGATGTAGTCACTGATATAAACGTTAAGTATCTCATATGCAAACGACATGTACAATTGATTACATGAAAGACTATCGAATTACATAATTTCCTTAAATTTTTATATGCATCCTATTAATAAATTAAAATAAAATGTGGCGAAATGCAATGCCCTGATCGTCACAAAATATTTCCCTTCGCATTAATTTTGCGACCTTTGGAAAATATTCGGCAGGGAACTGTCTTTTACAACTTATATTCGAAACAAGTTTAAAAAACTGTGTTGTGCTTTATATCAATCCATTGTGTTGTAAAACTTCAACATCGTTGATCTCCTCATTATAGCGTGTATATAGACATCTCAGAAGGTACTCAAAGACACTTTCTAATGTCCGTGATAGTCTGTTGCACAGGTTTCATGTTTGTAGTTTCGCAAGTATTTTTAAAATATTGAATAAGTATAAAGTAAGTATATAAAATATTATTTCATATTCCAACATACACAATTCATATTTAAAATATTCACCTTTTTACCAGATTTACTTAGTTTTTCACTATTCTTTCCATTTGTTTGTTGTCGCGTAATTTTTAGTTTAGAAAATTTTTTGTTAATATAATGTAGCCGCAATTCCTACTATGAAAGTGTTGTTTTCTGTTGAGTAATGCACTTGTTACATAAATATAAATAAATGAACAGTAGGAACAGTCCTTAACTCTCCACCAGTTTTTTCGGCGCCTAAACTGGACGCTAATTATTTACGCCGGCAGCGGATAATCCAATAAATCTGGTAGATCGATAGTACTGAACATGGACAATTAAGCTAATGCCCTGTTTTATTTATAATTAGATTAGAGCGATGCGACATTTTAGGAATGTAATGAGCCGAAAAAAAGAGCCTTTCGCGTGAGTTATGGCGACAAGTCGGAATTAATCCCAGTCGCGGCGCGTCACTAATGGACGGCGGCGTCCATGACGTGACGGGCACCGCCAGCAGAGCAGTTTCCGGGAAATGACTCCGGCGGGTACGAGAGATGCATCTTTGTCGCGTGGCGCTCTGCTAAATAGTTGATTATGTATTATTACATGATAGTCGTGCTGCTCAACCAGATGGTATGACACCTACCTTATTTGATGAAAATCACTCTTAAAATCAATAACCTTGATCAAAAAATTGTATCCGATAGCATCTATTTATTCATTTATTTTATTATTTATTTATTAGATACGCTAGCAATCATCCAAAGGCCAGTTACAAGTTCAAAAGACAACGTATTTGTAATCTACTTCCAAACTGGGCTTTATGTAATTACCAAAAATCCAAGACACATGACATTGATAACTGATGTTACAATTACAACAATATAAGTAAATAGGTAAACTAGTTGCTTAATAATTCAAGAATTATAACAGTAGTAATCCGGTCAAAATATTGTCCGAAGTTTTTAGTACATTATTAAAAGTAAAATGTCAAAAAGTCCCCACCAATCCATGCGTGCTAAAAAATGTATTCAACGTCAAATGTCGCAACAAAAATGTAGATCAAGCAATTGTTTACAAAAATTGCCCCAATACTTCTTTTCCTATAAAGCACCATTCCTGATGTATCACCATTTCAAATGTTGTCGCATTCTACATGATATGCACACATTTCCGAACCACCTATGAGGTAGTGTACTCGACCCGTTTTTTAACGTGTTTCCTCCGTAGACATAATCCACGATGTATTGTGATTCAGTTTTATAAGATAATATTATATTCAATAAAAATTGGTGCTATTGGTTACGATTAAACTGGAACGAATTATTGTTGACTTCGGGAACATTTTAGTCTGACTGATAAATCTTCAAATTCTACTTCAACAATAATATCTTCTTCGCTTTCTTCTTCATCTTCTTCCTCTTGCTGGATATCTATGAATTGTTCAAAGATGCATCAGATGCCTCCTCATTGATGTCATAAGAATCCTCATCTATTGCATTTGAATCAATATCGGAGCAAGACTGACCATGACAATTGTTACATACTAATGAACAAAATAACTCTTCTACAGCCACAGTTGGGAGTAAAGTTTGAATTGGCTCCAAAATGTTATCTATTAATTTCCAACCCCAGTCTTCTGGATTTAGTGGATTGCCTAGCCTCACTTGATAGTATACTCGATATAAGTGTATAAGCAGAAGCAGATGTTGGAGGAAGACAAGATATTTGTACTATTCTATTGTTCCGTGTACTTTTTACAAAACTTAAATATCTATAGTTGTCTATACAATCAATTTTTTTGGTGCTTCGTATACAGCAAGTAAAGAGCGAATCCCGTTTGTAATGATGACCTCTGGAGAAGATTCAATCTTTTTAAATACTTTTTTCATCCAATTTAAATACTGATGTTTTATCCCTTCTGAACACTGCTGATGTAGTATTGCAGCCAGTTATTACATATAAAAGTAAGATGTGATTTTGACATTTTGGATAAGCAGATAAACTCTTCGATGAATATATTTTTTATTGTTCATGATCAGGTTTCAAAAAATAAACCATCTGATCAAATGGAGTTAGTGCAGGCAGTAGTATTAATAAATCAACATCTTCACCTATTTGTTTCATTGAATTGTTCTATTGCTGTTTCAATTATAAGGATATCAGCGTCATTATCAGCTTGATTTACTACAATGTTCGCAGTTGTAAATTTTTCACATAACATTGAAATGAAGCGAGACTTGTGAGTATTTGCAAGAAATTTTTGTTGGTTTTTTGAAACCATCATGAATTGATCAAAAATGACATCAGAAGATGAAGATGTTTTTGTAGTTAGACGACCTTGTTCTGCAACTTTAATGTTTTTCTTATAAAAGTATACCATCAAACACTATAGTCACTTTATGACCAAAATCTCTATGTACATACTGAAGATATTTATCAAAAATAACGTTAAATGTTTCTTCTCTAAGCGGCATGCGGCATACGCGTGCATATTAGTATTTTCGATGTTTAAAATGGTGATATCCCAGGAATGATGATTCATAGGAAAAAACAAAAAAAATTGACAATTTTTGTAGACAATTTCATGATCTACAACTTTTGTCTGATCTATTTTTATGATAACAGTTACCGTTTACGAGAAAAATGTAAAAAACCAATTTTTGCGATCTTTGACCTTGAATACATTTGTCAAACATTTTACTTATAATAGTGTATCAACGTCCTATATCAATATTTAGCTCTATGCAAATTATTGTAAACTTGCCACTATTTTTTGATCTATTTTTATAGTATAAAATCCAACAAAGATAAGAAATACAATAATACGAATAAAACGTTGAAACCATAAAATAAACATAAATTTTCAGTACAACATTAAAGTAATAGATACAAATTACACCAAAACAATGAAAGGAAATATATCGATGCCATTCTGCAGATTACTGCACTTAGTACATACAACAAAAATTGGATTTTAATAAGTCAGTACACGGGATTGAAGGGTGAAATGTAGGTAATGCTAGATCTTGCATCATTGTGTGGTTCCTGGATATTCAGATAATAATAGGGATTGTTGCTTACGACGATCCACCTAGGTAATGAAAATCTCCTGAGGCGAGTATTTACAGATATTGTTATAACATGACATCTATCATCCAACTTATAGTAGAGAAATGAAGCTTTTCTTTAAGTTTTCAATGCACCAAATTAAACCAGCACATTTGACTTTAGACTTCATAGAGGAATTAAAATAGGCAAATAAAACTGTCCTCTGAAGCATAGATTTTTGAAAGCAGACAATACTCCATCCATACAGGCCACAAAAGCATTCAAGATGAGTATGAGTCATTTCATTTAGTGTATAGTCAAATCCAAGAGTGTAATTATTTCAATGATATAAAACAATGACACTAAAAGTTTGTTTTCAGTCTACTCAATCCTAAATACTGTTTTCTTCCATAGAGATAAGAGTTAAAAAGTTTTAGTAAGATTGATGACTTACAAAATTTAACTTTGATTGGAAAAGAAGATTTTGAATAAACGAACTTATACAGTTAGTCCTAGTCTTTATCAGTTCGGAGATAAACATTCAAAGTCATAAACATTACATATTCTATAAAACCAAGAGATATTCTATAATTGTTTCATCATTATAATGATAATATTAAATTAATCGTTTTAATTTTGTGGCTGTTTCTACTGACTTTTCTTTTGAGAAAATACGACTTCTCTATTAACATTTCGCTTCTGATCTCGTGATTTTTTTTATGTTTAACTGTTTGGATTTAACAAAATGTCAGTATAATTTGACTTAGATTGCTTTTGTGTTTTTTTGAAATTGTAAAAATAAGGATTTAAAAACTTTTTTCACCTAATATTTTATGATTTTACATCAGGTAAATAAAGCATTTTCAGATCTATGTTTATATTAGTCTTGTTCTTACATTTGGTCAGAATCATCTCTAGAATTTTATTTGGGAAACATTAAAACACCCTGTATGTAATAGATCATATAGATTATTGACAAATATAGCACTTACGAAAATAACTTTTTAGTAGAGTCGGTAGTAAAGATATTGGACAGATACTGTCGCTGGGAGCTTCAACGTTTTAGAAAAATCGGAATAAGGCGATTAAGATCAATTTACCTCTCAATATTTCTTCATACATTTTTAAAACAATTTGATGTAAACTATTTTCGTACCTTAGTGTACCCTTACTTATTTAAGTGTAAGATAAACTTATTTTATCCACAATCACCTTATAATCGGACTTTTATCCACACATATTTCACTAGTAGAATAATGAAAAAATAATAAACCTATAATAAATCAAATTAATTGATTTACTTATTAACATTAACATTTGCATTTATAGTAATAGATATTTGGTTTTTTGTTTTATTACATTTTACTTCCTTTCCATTAATAACAACCCTTGTAACATTGTTGCCATCATTTTCGGGACGCATAACATCTGCTGAAGTTTGTGAAGAATTTGCACAAGTTACGGATGTCTCTTCTTGCAAGGAACAACTATATTTTCCTCGCAATATTGTTAGATCCTCCTCAACATAATTTTCTGCTACAGAGGAGCTCAGCCATCCACCATGCCGTTTGATTATTGTAAGATCAGCACCTTTATTGGCCATTAAAGTTGAAGTGCGCCTCATACAATGTAGCCAGTATATGCTTCTGGATTTTCGATATTTAGGAATGAAGCAACTATTGAGGGTACCTCCGCTAATGTCTTGATTCCAACAGGTTGAGAGGTACATTTTTGACTGATTTATCTTAAAAAGAATCTGTCTTTGTGTTAGGCGAATTGGGCGCAGAGAAATTTCTTGAAATTCTTAGTGTCAGGTGTTGAAACAAGTATGTAACTGTCCTGTACGTCATTAATTTCCAAATTTGTCAATTCGCAGCATCGACAGGCACCAGAAACCCCCATTATTAGTGCAACCTAAAATAATTCAAAGTTCACTCTATACCTAACAACATGTAAAGGGTAAAGAGATATTATTACTTTAATCATTAAATATTCTTTATCGGAAGCCCCAGTAAAAAATTATTCAATATGTGCTCTTTCCAATACTGCAGCTTCTTTTGCTTTGTATCCTCTCGATACACTCTAGTAAGCTTGTTATATTTTCCAATATCTATATTTTTTTATACCTTTATAGTAGCCTTCAACATCGAATACTTCGACCACATAGATGAAATTGCATATTTTTTCTTCAAATTTAAAAAATACTTCTTCATTTATTGTCATTACTCTCCGTTTTTTCCTCTATTCGTTAAATTCGGCGAACACTCGTAATGTTCCCTGCTGGCAGTAAATGGAAAATTGTTTCTTAAGCTTTTTCAAAACGGCCACAATGTGTTAGGGAATGTAATTCAGATAATCATAGTTGTACCTATGTGCAATCAATGAAGTGGTGAGATCAATATAATAATAATCTGTGAATTTTTTAAATATTCTAGTATCATAGTATATTCAAATAAATATAAATCTCTGCTAATTAACATATCTAATTCACGCCCTTTTGAAGTTAGTGAGATAATATTGTTGTAAATTAATTAATTAATTAATTATTAATAATTAATTAATTAATTAATAATAATCCAAAGAATCTTTTGTCTTACATATTCTTACATGTTTTGAAGACACTGTGTGTACGTAGAATTATACATTTTTAATACGTTAAGATAAATAGACAGTACATTTCGTACTTCCAAGCACCCGACGGAATTTTTCCTCTAAAAGAAAACTCAGCCAAGCTGCCCGAGCTTCACATTTAAGAGCCAACATAATGTGAAGGCCGTAGTTTTCTTTTATGGAGCTTAATAAATTGCACTGTCATATAAAGAATTTCTGGCTGTTTACTCCAATTATATCTTGAAGAATGAAAATGTAACGAGGAATAATACCTGACTTAAGACTAACTATGTTTTATAGAGGATACAGCCTCACAAAAACTGGATATAAATTCCATTTAGGGACGGGAAGGCAAGATGATTATGAAAAATGCTTTATTGCAATACACTTTGAATTTGGGGCATTTTAAAGTAGATAATGGAGGCTGAAGGTTATTTTCTAAAGTATGAATAAATAATGAATATTTAGTTCTGGCTATAACCCAAAAATTTACGAAATAAAATTTGCATTAATATAGTCAGTCACTGCGGATATAGACAACAGAACTTTTCATTTGGACTTTTGACAGAGAATTTTTTATCCTACTACATGTTTGCGTCAGGTATTTTTGTATCGATCGCAGAATTGGAGAAATTCGGACGATAGATATTTGGTTTATAGAGAATTTTTAAATTCTGAGTAATTTATAATGTCCTCAAAAGTAGCTTCAACAATAGCCCATATTTCGAATCCAACACTCGTAAACCACTTCATCAGCGTGGCATATCGCGAGAACATGTCGCCACAAGCATCTATATAGCATCGGATGAATCCCATTTTCAACCACGTGAAGTACGAGACTTTATGGGACGCTCAATAAGCGACACAGAGTCGAATTTTTCCTAGAAATGCCAGGAATGCCACGAAATTCGCTACAAAAATCTAAAATTTCAGCCAGATCCCACAATATGTAGGTTAAGACCAAATCAAGAGGTCAGACGTTGAAAACCGTCCCTAAAATCCCCTTTTCATATAGGACTTTTTTATTACAAATATCATCAGGAAGCTGTAGTTTAATTTTTATAAGTTACACACGCCACACCCTGTATTCAGATAGTTAAAATACTGTGCTATATTGTTACGCCGCAAATGAATCTAAACATGCTTACTGAACTAGCACAGTTCTCTACACATGCGCGGTAGCGCCACACCGAGTGATCACACTTTTATTCCTATATTTACATAAAATATAGTGCAAACACATATACAGGGTGATTAATTAACAATAGGAAAGTCGAAAGCTGAAGATACTACACGTGAAATGGTGACCATTGGCGCAAACACGCCTTATCCGAAAGTTGATAGTTTCGGAAATACAGGATGTTGAAAGTTAAAATTTTAAAACGTTTTTTTGCGATTATTCTGAAAATATGTAGGTTAGGAACTTGAAAATTTGTGAAACTATATTTTTTTTTTGGCGACGAATAAGATGCGTGTTGTAATTTCAGCATTGCTAATAGAGGGCGCCACTTACGACCAATTTTACCGAAAATTTAGTTAATAACTTTTTATCCTTTTTAACATGAAACTTGATTCAAAACCTGAAAGAGCTATCATTTTTCCATTAATTATGTACTCTTTTTTCATTTCGGTATCTCGATCCGTTTTCGAGAAAAATCGATTTAACGAACACTATGTTTTGATAATATGAGAAATTAAATCCGAAATAAACCAATCTTCGTGTTATTACAACAATTAACAATGAAACAAATAAAATACGTAATTATGATTTAAAGTAATTGTTCGAAGAATCCACCGTTGACACTGATACACGTTTCACAACGTTTTCTGAGATATATTCAGGTTTGGAACAACATATTGGGATTGCGTCTGACTTCGTTGGCAGCGATTTGTATTCTTTGCCACAACTCTTCACACGAGCCAATAGATTCTTTGTAAACTATATCTTTCATTCGAGACCAAATATAAAAATCAAAAGGATTGAATTCCGGATTTCTGGATGGCCCAGCAAAAATGCTTACATGGCCAATCCAGCGATTTGGAAAAACTGCATCTAAATATGCACGCACTGGCCAAGAAAAATACGGTGGAACTCCGTCGTGCATGAACCACATGTTTCTTCTTAAATAAAGTAAAATTTCTTCAAGCCGTGGAAGCATTTTTGCTTGGCCACCCAGAATTCCGGACTTCAATCCTCTTCATTTTTCTATTTGGAAGAATCTATTGGTTGATTTGAAGAGTTGTGGCAAAAAATACAAATCGCTGCCAACGAAGTCAAACGCAATCCCAATATGTTGTTTCAAACTCGAAGATCTCTCAGAAAACCTTCTGTAATGTATGTAAATGTCAATGGTGGATTTTTCGAACACTGACATTAAATCATTATTTGTTTTATTGTTAATTGTTGTCATAACACGAAGAAACACTTGGTTTGTTTCGCTTTTAATTTCTCGTATTATCAAAACATAGTGTTCGTTAAATCTATTTTTCTCGAAAACGGATCGAGACACCAAAATGAAACAAGAATACACAATTAATGAAAATATGATTGCTATTTCAGGTTTTGAATCAAGTTTCATGTTAGACAAACAGGGTAAAAAGTTATTAACTAAATTTTCGGTAAAATTGGTCGTAAGTGGCGCCCTCTATGAGCAACGCTGAATTTAAAACACGCAAACTATCAACTTTCGGATAAGGCATGTTTGCGTCAATGGTCACCATTTCACGTGTAGTATCTTCAGCTTTCGACTTTCCCATTGTTAATGAATCACCCTGTAGAATTGGGAATGCTACATTTTAAAATATAAATGTACAGCGTGAAAGGTAAAAATACATTGTAAAATTAAAATATCTGCTCTAACGTGAAATTCTACACAATGTATCACGAATCTTCAATTCATTTTCCACAGTTCTTATCATTGTAAGGGTATCTACTTACAGTTGTTGTGAAACTTTATAAGATTCCATTTTGTGTTCTCAAATCGTAATATTTTGAAGAACCAAATTTAGCATATCTCTATCGACCATGGACTATTATTTAATTACATAAAACTTGTTAGATTCTACAATTAAATCTAGCTAATGTAATATTTTCATTGTTGAGGAATAAATACGTTACTCAGAAATACGGATTAAAAATCAAAATTTTTTTGTTGAAAAAAAAAAAAAATGAAACTTACATTATTACAATAAGGCTCGTTAACATTTTTCTTTGAAGTTACAAATATACGAGCTAGTTAAATAAGTATTGTTGTGCTGTAAGTACTTGGCTCTAGTAAATGATGCAAATGAGAGGTGCTCGCTGAAGTAAATTAAATGCAGCTTAAATTCACAATTTATTATCGTACTGCTCCAGTTAGGCCTCCTCGGAATCAACATAAATATTTGCCTTCTTGCAGCTGCTCCAAAGCAATGGCGCTTTTATTGGAATAATAAAAACACAATTAAGTTCATTAAAAGTTTCCGTGAGGAAAATGTTTGTCCTTTTGTTATGCTTGGGAGTGCGGTGAGAAATTACAATCGCGCTAAGCATAATATTTTCAGTTTACGTTCGGTTTATTTTATCGAATTCTAGTTCCGACACTCCATAAAGATGTGGCATTATAGAAATCCTGGAATCTTTTATTACGATGAAAACACCATTTGGAAAAGTCATTTCCTTTAATGCCTGCATAAATATTTATTTTATATAGGGAAGGCGTGAACCCCGTTACGGACGCTTTATATAATATCGGAATTTATTTCACATGAATGTTGTTTAGCGTCGCCCATAGAAAATTACTTCCTTATCAAATTTGCGGAAGTGCTCATTATCCAAATCTGCCAGAATGCCAATATTTATTTCTTAAAACAGAGTCCTTTATCATCTTATATTTGAATTAAGATATTGTGTATAAATAATACATGTATTTGAATATACAACAAAGTTGAATGTTTGGAATAAAAATTCAGTTTGAGATAGAATTAAAATAGGTAAGTACCTACCTGCAGAAAATGAATTACCTAATTAAGATTTAAGAAAACCAGAAATGACAAGTTGTAAATCAAATTCACCAAAATAATTACATATAAAGTTTAAACTAAGCAAATACTTCATGAACATGAATTTAATAATTTGTAGTAATACATACATTTACTAAATGAAATGATCAATATGTTTTATCCACAATCACCTTATAATCGGACTTTTATCCACACATATAAACCGCCCGCCTAAAGGGATATTTTATCCACTAGTGGAATAAACTTTATTTCACTAGTAGAATAATGAAAAAATAATAAATCTATAATAAACCGTATTTAATTTATTTACTTATTAACATTAACATTTACATTTATATACACATTTCGTTTTTTGTTTTATCACATTTAACTTCCATTCTTTTAATAACAACTCTTGTAACATTGTTGCCATCATTTTCAGAACGCTTAACATCTGCCGAAGTTTGTGAAGAATTTGCACAAGTTACGGATGTCTCTTTTTGTACGGAACAGCTATATTTTCCTTGGATTTTTCTTGCAATATCAAGTTTGTTAGATATAGACTCTTCAACATAACTTTCTGCTATAAAGGAACTCTTCCATCCACCATGCCGTTTGATGGTTGTAAGATCAGCGCCTTTATTGGCCAATAAAGTTGTTAATGTGCGTCTCATATAATGACCAGTATATGCTTCTGGATTTTCAAATTTGTCAATTCGCAGCATAGACAGGCGCCAGAAACCCACATTATTAGAGCAATCTAAAGTTCACTATATACCCAACGACATATAAAAGGTAAAAAGATATTATATTAATCATTAAATATTCTCTATCGGAAGTCTCAGTTAAAGATTCTTCCAATACTGCAGCTTTTTTTGTTTTGTATCCTCTCGATTGGCTGTTCAAGTAAGTTTGTTATATTTTCCAATATCTATATTTTTGTAGACCTTTATAGTAGCCTTCAACATCGAATACTTCGACCACATAGATGAAATTGCACATTTTTTCTTCAAATTTTACAAAATACTATAGCATGACTTCTTCATTTATTGTCATTACTCTTCGTTTTTCCTCCATTCGTTAAATTTGGCGAACATTTGAAATTTTGGAATAAAACTTTGGAAAGGAACATGGTAGCATATTTGTAAAGGATTGTATATAAGTATTTGTAAGGAAATTATGTAAGAAGAATAGTTATAGAATCTCTTACTTTTAATAAATGAAACGTTAGGTGCGAAAGTCCGAGACAAAAATTCTGTCAAGACATTATTGGTTATCGAAGAAAGCTTGAAAAGTGTAGAATAAGGAATTAACTTTAGATTTAAAAACAATTTTAACATAAATTAAAAAAAATCGAAAAAATTTCCATAATATTTGGCATTCTAGAAAAATCCGCAATTTTCGTTTGTTTTATAAAAGCGTATTTATAAAGTGAAAGAATTCGCTATATTCCAGTCCATATCAAACCTCGTAGGTAAAGGAAAACAACGCTCTTGCACGAAAAGTTGCAACTTATGCTTTGTATGCTATAAAAGAAAACAATTGAATGTACCTACAGTCCAGAGAAAATAAAACAAATTAAACTGGATAAATCCAAAATAAAATTAAAAAGTAAAGTGAGGTTAAAAGTCACAGAAGTGAAATTACAAGATAAAAAACTGAGGACTCAATGAAATCAGAAATAAGAAAGGAGACACAACTATAAGGAGGCAATCAAAGTGAGTTAGTTTTGAGAATAAATATTTTTTAAAATAGTTTAGTTTAGATAGACGCCAAGCTAACTAGTTCTTTTTTTACATTCCCATTTCCAAATTGAATTTATTTTGAATAAAATGTAAATTAAAAAAAACCACGCACCTTT
The DNA here is from genome assembly GCF_000390285.2 of Anoplophora glabripennis. Lineage (NCBI taxonomy): Eukaryota > Metazoa > Arthropoda > Insecta > Coleoptera > Cerambycidae > Anoplophora > Anoplophora glabripennis. The sequence continues at coordinate 67,241 of NW_019416985.1, read as the reverse complement.
TCAAGGCAAAAATTTAGATTAATAAATAAAATTCAAAATAAATAGTAAAAATTCTAATAATGGAAGCAGCGCGAAATAAAGAGACAAGATTGAATAAGTAAGAAAATGTAGGAAAGGGTCTACAGTCGATACAGTTTAGAAAAAGATTTGTGTTAACATAGATTCTTATTCACCAAAATAAAATCGCAACACATAGACATTTTGGCGCCCAACGTGAAACCTGACAAAACAAAATTACAATCGTCATATAGAAAACTTTTTCTACACAATGTAACTTATTAACTTAACAATTAACTTACAATATACTTAATTACATATTATTAATTTACTTAAAATTTATTCCTAATACTTATTCCTAATAAATTCAGTTATTAAATATGAACGCTTTACATCTTAAGATTCTGATAATCCCTTATTTTCTAAAATTTACACCTATAGACAAATGCTAAAAGTTAAAAAAAAAATTCTTGCAATTTTAGGGCAATACTGAGAAAAACAACATACACATGGTGTAACTAAATACTTTGCCAAACTTTAATGGTGGATTTTACTTCACAAATTAATGAAAAATGTTAATTTAAATACAGATTTTTACAAGATTGGGTAATTATTATGAAACAATGTTCTTTCCTTTTAGTATTTTTATTGACTTTATTATTGCAAAAATACTTTCGGCGATAGTATACTAGAACTACCTACCAACATTTAGTGAACTCAAAATAGTTTCCTTAGAATGAAATAATTATGCATCATATTGTTTATATTGAAGTAAAACTAAAAACTAATTGTTTTTCCATTCTCAACTTTCAAGGACTCTTGTGGGTCTGGCAGTAAGGGTTGTTTTTACAAATGCACGGCACTAATGGGTAAAGAGCAACTTGCTGGCAACTTGCATGTTGCGGAGTGGTTTTAAAACAGGAAATGATTGATTATTTCTTTGATGCTAGATATTTGTAAAGGGAGTAACAATACGGAAACAGGCCAGATTTTTTATCCGATTTTATCGTGCATTTCATTCCTCAGCTTTATGCCTTAGAATTTCAACCCGTCCTCATGTATTGTGGCAAATTTTGTAAGCCATTGTGAGGGTAACATAAATCATTCACTTATTATTAGAAGTGGTTGTTGGGGTGGAGATATCTGAAATATTTGTTAAAAGTTAATATATTTTAAAATCTTTTCATCGCTAAGAAAATAGAGGATTAAAATGTAACTTTAAAAATCTACATAGACATGGATTTTCGGAGTTTTGAATTGATGAACAGAGTAATTTATATACAATTCTATTCCCCATATCTATTTTATCTTTCTGTCAAGGAAAAAAAGTGATAAAGACCAAGGTTGTTGGAAATTTTGTTACGATATCAAAGAAATATATAAAAAACCAATTGACTCTTGCGTTTTGAAGATATAAAGCTGTATTTTGTATGAAGCATCTGTTTATTTGTCGCATATTTAAGTACTCCTTTTTCTGATCGCAGTAATATACAGGTTGTCTACTATAAGAGGGCCACTCCTATGTATCTTGCTTAATATCGTGTATTAAGCACGTCAAAAATTTTTATATGTTTTTTGTTGCATTTTTGAGGCCTTGATGCTTGTAAAAACAAATTTGAGATCCATGGCCAACTTTATGGGTAATCATAAAAAAGCCGGAAAATTACCGAAAGTTTAGGGCCGTCTAAGTTTTTTATTTTAAGAGATAGAGAAAACTTATTTTAATAAAATTTCATGTCAAGATTGGTATCTTTCACCTGATGCAAACAAATTTTTGAAATATCGTATGTAATTTGCTACGCGGACAAAAAAAATTGTCATCGAAGCAGGCTGTGGATACAAAAAATAATTGCTTGTTTTTCATGCGATGTACTACATATCGCCTTTATCTTTTATATTTATTGCATTTTTATAATTTTAGTATTGTTGTATTAATGCAAATGGGTTTATTTTAATTCAAAGATACTTCCCTTGAAGTATAGCAGAGTTGTGTCTGTTTTTGGACACCCTAGTCCAATTGACACAAACTAGAGTAGGTACAAAAACATTGCTTCAGTTTTCTGTATATGTGACATGACAAGTACATTTATAAACGTTGTTTCTGTTTCTGGACACCCTAGAGTATAAAAAAGATGCATTATTTTTCTATATATCTTAGAAACAATGAATTTTGAAATATATCTTGATAAAAATTTAGTTATTATTGAAATCAACTACCTAATGGTAACTAAAATTCTGATAATGTGTTACATTTTCCGTGGCAATCGTTCAGATGTAAAATAAAATTAATTTAGTTATACAGGGTGTCCCAAAATTGACGCCCGTCCTTCTGAGATGTTATTAAGGAGACAAAAATGAATTGAAAATCAAGAGTGGAAAATTTTCTGATTGTTTTCCGTTGTTGAGTTATTCAAAAAAATATTCAAAAAACCATTTTTTTCTCAAAACTGAGGTCTGTGCTTATGGGGACCAAGACATATAATTTATAACCAATTGTAGGTAAGTACAGTTTTCGATTGTCGGTTGTACCTGGGTGTAAGGAATTATTTTAACCTGAAAAGGATAGAGAAAAACATTTTAATAATAAAACATAAACTAAAACCATAATGTGCTTAAATAATAGAAATTGTTTTTACAAAAGGTGTTCAAATAAGTTGCCTTCTACTTCAAGACAAAAATTATCACGATTCAACATTGAAGCATGAACACTTTGTGGCATCTCTTGGTCTATTAACGCGACAGCAGCGTATACACGGACAATAAATCTTTTCTTTTAAATAACCCCAAAAGAAAAATCTAAGGGATTCAGATCTGGTGATCTAGGAGGCCATGGTCTACCTCTTCCAATCTATCTCTCTCGGAAGTTTTGATTTAGATAACTAAATTTTATATTCGTAAATCATAATGTGATGAAGCTCCATCATGTTGAAACCAATGATTTAGTCTAACTGCTAATGGAATGTCATCCAGCAATAGCAATTGTAAGTTTTCATTTAAAAACATACAGCTGCAGCAAATACAGCTTTGAACTACATAAATATTTAATAACCCAGCCCAAATATTTATTTTTAGTTTTTTGAATAATTTTTTGAATAACTCGACAAAGAAAAACAATGGGAAAATTTTACACTCTCGATTTTAGAATTGTTTTTGTTCCCTTAATCAAAATCCATAAGGACGGGCGTCATTTTTGGGACACCCTGTATATCTATACAGCCTAGTGGCGACCCGATTATTCGTGTTTTATTTTTAAGAAACTTAGCCCTACTTTAGTACTACTGAAAGAATTATTGGTTATAAGACATTTTTGTAAACACACATAATTTATCCACTACAATTGATTTTGAAGAAGACAGTTTGAATATATCCTCTATCCGTTTTGCATATTTTCAGGCCAAGAATTTTGGGAAGAGATTTTCAAGTATTAATATCTCGAAAACAGTTGAAAGTTTATTAATGTGGTAACAGAAAAAGCCTTATAATTAAAAATTATTTCTTGTGACATCAAAAATCATTTCTAAGGAAAAAATTATCAATCGCCAACAGTCGGTGTAAATATATAATAAAAAAAAATTATCTTACATTTAAGTAACAGCTTTTAATACAACACACGTAATATCGCTATCAGAATTTAGTTATGTATTTTCAAGAAAAACGCTCTTTTGAAAGTTACTTATTTATAGCACTGTGTTATACGAGTTCATATATTTTTTTTTCGTACGGGCCTTCGTTAACAAGTTACGGGCCCTGAAAGGTGAAAATTAAAAAGATATTTTTATTTACAGTCTCTAAACTATTAATTTCAGCATGATGCAAATTTGGTGATCGATAACACATGCGTACAGCTTGTATTTGATGTAGTAAGTGAAACGTCATTATGCCTAGAACGCCAAGGAAGGACTATGCCCCATGGTTAACAACCCAGAATTTTTGCCCAGATGACGATCACAGTCTGCCTGTATCAAAAATAAGTTCCCTGAAGAATTTGCCAACGATAATACCCTCTTTGTTCAACTCATTCAAATTAACAGTTTAAGAAATAATTATGATTTTGTCATAGTCTACATCGAGCGGCGCCTCCACCATTTTTTGTTTTTCATTTTTAATTGGACATAATTACTATGTTAGAACCGTACATATTTTTAAAATAAGAGCCTAGAAAGTCTTACTGCTAATGTAATTTTTACTAATAAAATTTGACAAACACACTTTACAGATAAACACAAAATAAAAAATAAAACAAACTATAAGTTAAGTATTCATCTTCTCCAAATATCGATGTCCAGTCAGACTTTTCTGAAAAACGTATAGACCTATTAAATTATTATTACCCATACATTAATTATGAATCGGTGCTGGTCTATTGTTGCACAGTACCTTGCGGATTCTCTTCATCCCATAAATTAAAAGAATTTTGGGAATTCAGAATGACATTTCTTATATGCATGGGTAGGAATAGTGGGTAATAATTTAATAGACCCATACATTTTTGAGGAACGTCCCAATGTACATCGATATTTGGAGTTTTTGCAAAATAATTTGCAACCACTCTTAGACGATGTTCCATTAGACACCCAAAGGAACGTTTGGTTCATGCATGATGGGGCCCCTTTCCATTTCAATATTGTATGTACAAAATTACCTTTCCATTATGTTTAATAATAAATAGATTGGGAGAGGAGGACCAATTTCTTGGCCACCATGTTCTCCAGACTTTAACCCGATGGACTACTTGCTGTGGGGATACCTGAAAAGTTTAGTGAACACAATCCCTGTACCTATGAGAGATGAATTGTTACAAAAAATTAATTTCCATTGTGATAATATTAGACATACCCCAGAAATGCTTTTTCGTGTACAAACAAATAACATTCCTAGACAGAGGAAGAGTGTGGATTAAATTATTTTTTTAACTTACTTTAACTTATTCTTGTTCTGTTTTCCTATTTTGTGTTACGTGTAAAGTGTGTTTGCCAAATTTTGTTAGTTTAATTAGCAGACAGTAAGATTTTCTAGGCTCTTATTTTAAGGAGGTTTATCGGGTACGGATGTACGTCTAAAGTCTAACGAGAGTTTCTGCAGATTTGCTAGTGACTAAAGTAGTAAGACTTTAGATTTGGTAACGTTGCACTTAGCTGGCTTTGTTTGGATGCCTAAACTTGAAATATACATCTTATGTCACACCTGCGAATTTCAAATAATACGCTATTTCGAGAACCGCGGCGTTATCGCAATCACGCATATGGAGGTTAAGTTAGTCAACGACAGCAGTTTGAAAGAGAATTGTTATAAATTATGTATCTTACAAGTACCTAATCGATTTCTACGAGCTGTCATACGATTCCTTAGATATCGGTTTCCTATTTATACAAATTGCTGTAGAAACTGTTCGTTAGTTGTTGCGCATTCTAAGTGGAAAGATAAAAAAAATCTGCATTCTCATAAGACTGTAAAATCGTGAAAAATTATTTTATTAATATCTCGTCTCTTAGGTATCCAAACTAGTCATAATTTTTTTTGAGGATTTTCTTCATATTAATAAGCTTATATTAATTTTTTTTAAGAATATTTGTTTGTCGATTCTAAATCAGATAAACCTCCTTAAAAATGTGTATGGTTCTATCACAGTAATTATGCCCAATTAAAAATCGAAAACAAAAAATGGTGGAGGCGCCGCTCGATGTGCACTATGACATAAAATCACAACTGTTAATTTTACAGAGTTGTACCAAGAGGGTATTATCGTTGGAAAATTCTTCAGGGAACTTATTTTTGATACAGGCAAATTGCGATCGTCATCTATGCAAAATAATAATAACATAGGTACCTTTATTTTTTTGTGTAAAACAATTATTTAAAAAAAAATGCTGGGTTGTTAACCGTCGGGCATAGTCCGTCCCTGGCGTTCTGGACATAATGAAGTTTTACTGACAACATCAAAAACAAGCTGTACATGCGTTATCGATCACCAAATTTGCATCATACTGAAGTTAATAGTTTAGAGACTGTAAATAAAATGTTCACCTTTGAGGGCCCGTAACTTATTAACGAAGGCCTGTATAAAAAAATATAAAGAAGTGATATTATTTTGACCTCAACTATTTGTACTCGACTTTTTTGTATCAAGCACTGGACACCCTGTGTAGATCCTGCCACCTGTGTGAAAAAAAATATAGGATAATGAGTTAAGTTCTTGCGCCAGAAGGATTATTCAAAGGTTATTTTATGAAATTAGTTGCCTAATCAAAAATATCAGGCCAAAAAAGCAGAGCAACACAAAAAAATCACTTTACCAAGTACTTTAACAAATTGAATGGGTTGGTAGGTGTGTGGGTGCGTGGATGCATTGGAGGAGGGGATGAAGTAGGTGGGGAGGGGAAGATGTGGGTGTGCGTGTGGGTTTATGTATGCCTATGCGTGTGCGAGTAATTTTCACCGAGATTTTCTTTTTTCACTGAGAAAATTATCTATGCGGTGAAGGAACAAATCCACATATAATTAATTGCGTGCCACCAATGTGGTCTCAAAGATTTATCAGAAAAAAAAAGTGATTGTTTATGTGGGACGGTAAGTATATTTAATGAACGTTTACAAAATGAATTTACTCAAAAGTCTCGCGTTTCAGCTTGCCTTTTGGTTAAATCCTGGTGGCACCTACAAACAAGTTCCGCTCGTCATTGACGGAAGGAACATCAGGAGGCACGCTCCATTCCGCAAAATTAATGTTCCGAAAATACACAACATACACATGAGGGACAACGAAAATTGTCGCGTCACCGCGTTAATTAATTAACTTTTGCTGCGAAACTCCGCTATGCGGACGTGTGTCTTTTGCGTAAAACCGATTCAATTAAGAAGTTAAGTGGAAGTTTCATCCGCAACCCAGCCCGTGCTATACAAATTTAATTGTTTAAGACCAATAATAACGGACCCTTACACAAACAAACAGCGTCAAGTGCATTGACGTGTAACATTTAAATCAGCGGAGCATGGCGACGTCCAGCGTATGAACAGAGTCCCCGGGGGGCCCTTCGGGGAAATAACATGTGCAGGAAAATGTCGCACTGCCGACATGTGCACATTTAACACCACATATCTCTCCTGGTCCATTCGTATATTATCTTAATTACCACGCATTGCTGGTATTGCGGATTCGAACACGAAATTAGTCCTGTGCAGGCACTATATTTTAACTTGCAAAGTTCGATTCTATTAGCTCTGGAGTAGCGGTTCCATACAATACACCGTAAAAAAATCTGAGTAAATGTTCACTCAAAATAACAATACAATTTAAATCAATAATGTGTACGAAAATATGTTTTTTACACCCTGTATTACGACCCTATTTTAAATATTACGAGTTTTAAGTTAAAAAGAAGGCACGTATTTGCCACGGCCGGTGCAGCATCTGATACTTATAAAAAGGCTCAAGTGGCCAGTGAACGCCCAATGGCTTTGTTTAGATTATAAATTTCAGACAGACCCTTTACCTAAACTTTGAAAAGTGACGACTTTTACGTTGACTGTGCTGTGAGAACATTGTGAATGTGCCTCAATTGAATATTGGATATTAGGTCAGTTTTCTCACTGAGCACACCTATTTATTAGAAGTAATGGCTTATTCATATACATAGAATGTGAGTTTTCTCACTGAGCACACTTATTTATTAGAAGTAATGGCTTATTCATATACATAGAATGTGAGTTTTCTCACTGGACATACCTATCTATTAGAAATTATATTCTATTCATGTACCTTGTGAATTTTCTCACTGAGCACACCTATTGATTAGAAGTAATGGCTTATTCATATACATAGAATGTGAGTTTTCTCACTGGGCATACCTATATATTAGAAATTATAGCTTATTCATATAACTTGTAAGTTTCTTTCACTGAGCATACCTATTTATTTGGATTAGTGGTTTATTCACAGTTTACTTACTGAACATTCTTATTTAATATTGATAGTTTCATCGCAAGCATAGCTGTATCTGGAATATTGCCATATCATCTTGAAAATAATAATTATTAGAGATGTTATATAAATTTACGTTGTCAATCTTATTGAGAAGTTAGATATTTGATTTGACGAGCATCATTAATTAGATTGCATATTCTTTTGAAGAAATAATTAAGTGTAACGGGAATTGTTAATTTTAATTATCGGTGTCGTCTTGAGCACCGTTCACGATTTTGCGTTTATCTCATCTATTGCTTATGGGTACACATGTCTGTAAGTGACCCATTTTAAGTATCATGTTAAGAGAGTCAGTCTGACACCGGACAGGTCTAACCGTTGCAAGCGGGATACACATACTATGGTTCCCGGAAAAGGACAACAGCAGATTGGCGCAAGGGACCGAATACATACAGTACGCGTCTAAAGTATGGAATAAATTCAGTAAAAACGAAACAATTTTTTTTGGGAAAAATCCTCGAGCAGGTCGACTTTTAATTTAAAAAATACATATTTTAGCATAAAAGGCGATTTTCAACCGTCATTTGTTTTCGAGTAATGACGTCATCGACATTTTTTTAAAATAGCAACCCCCTATTTTTTTTTGTTGATTATGAAAGATCGTTTCATTGTCGATCCGACAGTATTAAAATGTTGCCATCTTACATAGGAAAGTTTTCGAGTAAATGACGATTGAATGTTAGAAAACGTAAATTTTATTCATTAAAAAAATAACAATTCCTATGTCAAGCAAATACAATTCATTCAGTTTTCTACCTCAATTAAGTGTTCGAATTGCCACCTACCGAGTTCTTGACAATACGCAAGACTGTGTAGTAATTCTTCTTGCACATTATGAATTATTTCTGGGGTAACTCTGTGTATTTCTTCTATAATACAATTTTGGAGTTCTTCTAAATTATATGGTTTATTAACGTACACTTTGTACTTTAAGTAATCCCATAAGAAATAGTCCAGGGGTGTAAGATCTGAGGATCTCGCGGGCCATTCTATCGGTCCTCGTCTGCCGATCCCCCTCCTAGGAAAACAATTGACCAAAAAATCTCGAACAGGGCGCGCATAGTGCGGAGATGCACCATCTAGCTAAAGCCACATGGTGTCATCAGGAATATCATTATCACTAGGATCATATCGGATTATCGTTAGGAAAAATTACTGCAAGCGCTGGAACAAGGTCATTCTATAAAAACAGAAGAAGAGCCCTACTATTCTGTTGTCAACTATTCCAGCCCAAACATTTAATTTCTGTGAGTGTTGGGTACCTTTATGTCTCTGCCATCCAATGAGGATTTTCCCGACTCCAATACCTGCAAGTTTGACGGTTCACTGTACCATTTAGACAAAACGTGGCGTCTGAAAAAAGTGTTTGCCGGTATAAATCTCTATTTACTTGACATAAATCGATCATAATTTCACAAAAGTGTAAGCGGCGGTCGGGATCGTCTTCGTCTTAGACGTGTAGAATAAAATTCTCTACTTATTTCTGATAGCTACATAATCACTGCTTACTTTATGAAGAGAAACTAAGCAATAGCAAATTTTGCCCAATTTTGTTAACTCAGTTCTAAGGTAAGAAGAAAACAAGAAATAAAAAAGAAACTTTAACACCTTGTTAACTTTTTTGCGATATTTTTCTTTTAAGCAAGTTTGGTTACATCGACATCATTTGGGTTCTAGATTATACCCTTAAAGGATGTAACATTCATTAGGTGACACCCTGTATAATCAATTCGACCTTACATTCAAAAAATATCCTCTTGAAACGTTAAATTCGTAAATCTTATTTTCCTTTATAATTTTCTTCTAAAAAAACTTTTCCAAAATAAATATTTTTTCCTGCAGTATTTTTAAGAATACATGTATTTTTGATGCAGTAATTTTAACAACCAACCAATTTCTCAATTGTTATTATTCTTATTTTATCACGCAACAATATTAAGTTGTATCGAAGAAGAATTTTGAACACTATTAAAGTAGATTTTACAATTTTAATTTACAATATGTCACACATAACTTGCCTTGGTTATTAAATTTTTTATAGGGCTGAACATAAATATTGGAAGTTTAATATGAGTGAATCTGCTTTGTCTTTATTAACTCCGCAATATTCAAATTTCAAAGCATCCATATGCTACGGAATCCCTCGATCCCTTTGCCAAATTTCAGTTATTATGAAACTATTCGAATATGCCAAGAAAATTCATTTCCTCGTTTCGGAAAAGGAAATTTCCTAAATATTAAACTTCTCTGTAGACTGTATTTATTTGATTCGGGATCATCGATGTAGTCAATACAATATTGCACAGTCTCCCAAATTATGAAAGTTTCAGAGTCGTATATTTGCGCAGAAGGGTAAATAACTTGAATAGGGAAACTTTCGGAACAATACATTTTCAGAACAATCCTGGCATCTAGTAAATGAATGTAACACAATATTGAACCGGCACAGACGGCTCAAATTCCGATGGGGGCAAGTGGAAAAGTCGCGTTGCTATTGTGATACCTTTAAGAACAGAAAAACAACAAACAGATTTATACAATTATTTACATCTCTAGTCTCTAAACCTGTTAATTTTGTTAATGAAAGATGCAATGAGGTGTAAAAATAATAATATTTTGCATACTCTAACAGCATATAGAAAGTCGATCAGTAGAATAGAATGTAGTAGAAATACATTATTGTAAATATGTCATTTGTACGGGATAAAATACAATGAAGGAATATATTCAATAAGCTTGCAGGTAATCTTTACAGAAGTTTTGATATTGTATGCCAGTGCTTGTAAATCAATTAGAATTAATACATACCAATATAGAGGACCTGAAAATTAAGACGGTGTCTCTTATGCACCTCTCCCTCCCTGCGGACTTATGGTCTTTCAAATAAAGAGGAAGTTGCGAAAACTAAATTGCGTACATTTTTCCTACTATCGAAAGGATATTTTCTGATATTCTTCTTAGCTTGAGAGAGATAGCAATAATCTCGTCTACAAATAATTTCTCAAGTACCTAACTAAATAACTTAATTTCTGTTACTAATATGGTCATTTAAAAATATGTTTTAGATAACCCGATTTGTTTGATTGAAATTTGATTCCGTTTTTTTTTTTTGTAAATGTAACAGTTCTTGTGTAAATAGGTCCTAGTACACACATGATTTTGCTGAATGGGAGAGCTTTATTACAATAAAGATATATTAAAATGAACGAAAATTAATTGAAAGAAATAAACGGCAAACTATAAAATATAATAAATGTTGAAAATACCGCCTCTCATCTTTACACATCATTGCAGCTAAGAATGGATCTACTTACCCAGGTAAAAATCCTTAGAGAATTTTGAATTGTCGCACAACAAATATCTTGCACATGTGTTTTATACACTAAACCTTTTAAATAACCGCATTCACAAAAATCTGTGGGATTTAAATCGGGTTTTCGAGAAGGCCAAAACTAAGTTTCGCCCAAGGCCTATCTATCGATTTCAATATGCTTTCCAGAAGTACCTACATCTTCAAGAAGCATTGGAAACACTTATTGGACAAAGTGAGACTATGTACCTCCAATCTTCAATTCAATCAAGAAGGCAAATAATGCGGGCCAATTGAATGGTCTCCAAGAATTCTAATCTACACATTCAGAGAAAACAGATGTTTATTTTCTTCTGCCCATGTCTGATTATTATTTTATTTAATTATCGATAGTCTTAAAAAATTTGACTGTAAATAAGATTTGTGACTGAACACTGAACAGATGAAGTACTCATATATGAAAGGGATATACAGCGTGGTAAAAAAGTTCTGCATAAAATTCATATTTTCGTTAAACAATTTTTTTTTTGAAAAACGGCGAGACTCGTCGATTTTTATTTGATCCAGGGCACCTTGTTATGTGGAAAAATTTTTTTTCGATAATCCACTTACGGCAGCGATGGCATCATTTTTTTAAATGACAACGCATATTTTTTTCGTTCGAAATTGATGACAGTGATAATTATCTAAACAACGGTGTGAAAATTTCGATGTCTTACATAACAATTTTTTTTAGAAAAATGCACCTTAAGTTCTTATAAGTGATAATTGTCTACTTACACTATTAATGGCTCCGAAAAGGACAAAGTTGACAAAATTACATTTCAAACGAGTAAAATTACACTAATGTTTGTGTAAGTCTAGCGAAATTGTTCGAATTGCCCACCCTGTACCATTTGGCATTGTCCTAAGCGTGTGTAAACGCCGTCTACACTTCGTTCAAGCATTCCCGGGTCGATTTGATTTATTTCAAAACGAATACGGTTTTTAAGTTCTTCCAAATCACCTGGTCTGTTTGTGTACACACGCGATTTCAAATAGCCC